>NW_011333350.1:0-3206 GCF_000735185.1 Notothenia coriiceps | reverse complement strand
AGCTCACCTAAATCACAACCACTACAAACTACTGCCGCGGATTGGGCAGAGAACGAGTGCGAGAAAGTTGCTCCCCCATGTGACGTAATATGACACGTTTGACGTATTACGTTAAAAAAAAGCAGTTTTCAGTAGCAGAGCTCAAAACGGCTCCTTTCCCTCTGAATTCCTGCCCTTATGTCTTGTAAAACATATCAAATCCTGCATTAAATTTTTTAATTGTAATTTTCAGGCAAGGTTAAGCATAAATGTAGTAAAAAAAACAACCTGCAAGTTGCTCTTTAAGTCAAGTCTCAAGTCATGAATACCAAGTCAAAGTCAAGTCAAGTCAAATCCTAAATAATAAAATGCAATTTTTGTATTCTTTTAATTGTATTCTCCAAATCTCTGATTACCTGAACAGGGGCCCTAATCATCTCTTGTATGAAACACTGAAGGGCAAAACAACAAACATCATAAAGGCTTTATCCTGTAACTGGTGGTCCTGTTTCTGTCTCTGCTGCTAAGGGTCCATCCTCTCTTAGCGTCTCCTTGTCCACTTCTGTTAATCTGGACCTTAATGAGAGGACAGATGACCCGCAGTTGGCTGCAGCTCCACAGAGCCACAGCAATGACCTGTGGGCTTCAAAGACAAGAGTGTGTGAGTGTGAGTGTGTACGTGTGTTTGTGCATGTGTGGCTGTCAGGATATGAATGGGGCTTTGATGGGTCTCAATGGGCCCTCTGCTCCACAAACAGGGCCACTGTTTCACACTGACAATGAGCAGAGAGAGGAATATCACTGAAGATGCTATTGGGTGTTTATGAATATGGGTTGTGTTGTCATTGTTAACATGATTTGTGTTAATCTGCTGCTGTGGATATGTGCTTTGATAGAGAGATGCATGACTAATCCTCTGTGCTAACTCCAAATATTATGTAATGCAAGGATGCCCTCATAGAGTTCTCCTCTCTGGCACTACAACCACCCCTCCACCCGTCCCCGGGTAACATACAGTGCCCCTCGCCACAGCTGAGTGACAACAGTAACCATGGCAACTGCATGTTCACATCGTTAGAAATATAAGAGAGGGTGTAGGAGCAGCTTTTCACTGTGCCGCGACCTGAGCCCTGTGTTTATCTGCAAACAACTCCTCCTCACAGGACCAAATCATTCTGCGGGGGATCTTACAAAATATGTTTTTGGGAATCTGTGCAACACAGTCTGTATATGTATGATATGTATTTTATTTTTCTTACTGGTGTTTATTATTTAATTCCATGTTAATGACTTTGTTAAACTGACCTTGAAACTATAACTTTTTGCAGCTAACTAATCATAAACTCTGTGGATATTACTATAAGATTTGAGGCCTTTGATAAAAAGCAATGAATGACTTGAATTGAAAGCACACACTTTCCTAAATTGTAGAATAGTTTGGCCATTAAAATGCTTTTTGATTTGATTTCTAGCAAGAAATGTATATTGTACTTTTAGAATCCACGTCCAGTGGATGTGTAGGATCTATAGTTTGATAGATATTACGAAGATAATTTGAGTTCTTGTCAGGATAACGTTAATATACTACGTCTTTCCCCACAGCGTCCATGTGAAGTTTGCGTCAACCCTCACAGGGTGAAAACAGTATTTCCGGTCTCGAAGTTTTCACAATAAAACCGGAAGCATCCCCCTCACTGTCAAATTATTTCACAGTGATATATCTGCAGTACTCATCCACTAAAAAATATCAGTTTATCCTTAAACAGTTAATTACACAACATTGATTGGTTTAAATTGTATATGTTACTGGCCTCAGGCCTAGGGGTACCTGGGCCAGCAGCAGACTCTACCTCTGTATATGGCAAACACACAAGGCAGAAATGTTAGCTGTTTGTAGCTCAACTGCAGGATTTAATCTGTTTATTTGGAAACAATCCAAAACAAAAGCATTTATCTATGCTGTTAGAGTTGGTGAGGTCCTGATAATTTATTCCGGGAAATTACTCTGACCTACTAATTGACCTAACCGAAGTTATTGACTCTATGTAAGTTTACTGCTTGGTTCAGATCGACCAACGTCAGCAAGATCTCACTTCTATTAACTCCCCGAAGAACCAGGTTTCAATTCAGACAACTCTCTTAAATCTGTTTAAGCGATCCCGAAGGATTTTGATATCAGTAATGAGGTGTGGCCCTACCTAAGTGTGAGTGTGGCAGGGTGCAATCTTACCTTTGAAGCAGGAGAGGAGAGCGCAGATGTTTTTAAGTTGTCCCAGTCCAAAAGGTGGGATCCGTTTATTTGAACGAAAAATAGGTCCAAACTAATACAGGGTTTTTACCTTCTCTCTTTACAACATTATAATCATACTAAACCTATCATGCTGTGATCATGTTCTAATATGAAACCTTAATTCACAGTTTTACATTTATTACCATAAATTGTAATTTCAACTGCCCAATTCAGTTGTGATTTTTATAGAATTTTAGAGGTCTACCTCATAAAAGACCGGTGTTAATAAAAAGTTAATTCAAACTTTCATTCACCAAAAGAGTTAATTTTCTCATTTCGACATTCGTATACTTCAACTAGTCCCGCCTGAATTCGGAGGGCCTTTCCTCACAGGTCGCAGGGTACTAACATTCAACAAACATTAATTCATTCCACAATTCACATTCGTATACCGTAATCTTCGGACTATAAGGCGCACCTGAATATAAGCCGCAGCAGCTAAATTGAATGATGTGTACATATATAAGCCGCACTGGACTATAAGCCGCAGGTGTTTTAATGTTTAATTACCATATGTAAGGGTTCGTGCACAGAGGGGATTGTCGGGAAAGAGATGGCTGTTTGAGGAAGCTCCCATTTATTAACATTTCAACAAACAAGTTGCATATTTGCATAACGTATTCAAGTGTTACCATTTAGTGCAATAGTAGCTACAGAACATGTACTGTGCTGTGTAAACTGTACTGTATCACATAGCGTTTCAGACACACAAACTTTTCAACTTTCAAACTTAAACGGTGCGCTCCCAGCGCACGTACCGGCAGTGATCTACAGCAGTGGTTTTCAACCAGTGGTACGGGGGCAAACTGTCTCGCTCTCGTAATGTCTGTCTGTCTTGCTCTCGTTCTGTCTCTCGTACCACTCTCGGTTCCACTTTTACTTTTGCGCGCTACCTGCGTCACTCTTTTCCGGCCTCCAGCTTTTCCTGCTGGAGCCC
>NW_011333349.1:0-5656 GCF_000735185.1 Notothenia coriiceps | reverse complement strand
GAGATACACTTTTTGTTATATTCCATGGAATGCTCTTAACATCCCGATAGCAATGAATATCTGAAGTGCTTTGACAAAAAATCCATAAAAAAATGTCATCTGTGGAAGGCCGTAATACTGTAAAAACTGGATTGCCGCCCTGTCTGTCAGCCTTCCATCTCGTGCACGCACAAATGTATCTCGTGCCCGTCATTGGGCGTGCATTGCAGCAGTACTTCAATGACTCGCCAGCAACAGGCGGCCACTTTCACCATGGCAGAGTTAGGTTCAACATCGTCTACTGGTCGCAAAAGAAAAAATGTAACGGAGCAAATTAAGAACAAAAAGAAAGTGGAAACTAGGAGAAGTCAAACCAGAGTCAATATCGGAGTTGCTTTGGCTTTGTAGCATTGCTAACCTAGATGTATTTAGCTTTGCCTGATATGTAACGTTACTGCAGCCTGCTCTCGCGGAGGAGGTGCTCTGTAAGGAAGTCTGAAGGAAGGGGCGGATTCTTTTTGGCTGTGTACTTTCAAATTTTAGTGCACTCGAGCCGGTTTCTGAAACTTACTTACCTACCCCACCTTTAAGCTTTTCAGAATCCAGCATTCACACCGCAATCATTCCAGGATTTGCATTATCTACATTCTTATCGGTACTCTACTTTTAATAAAACATATAGTGGAACTACGTGCAGGCCTATCATATAATGTGCTGTACACATACATGCGAACACCTTTTCAAAGTCTTCATTACGAAAGATTTTTTTTACTTTCCGAACTCGTGTCATTCTTCCACGTTGGGCGTCTTCCTGCAGCATCCCAGGATCCCTGCCCTCCTCTTCCTCCTCTTCCTCATCCGGTACGCCCTGAGGCTGCTTTCGGAGCAGACAGACTGCCTCAGAGTCCGGATGTGTTTCTGTTGCTCCCGGATCTTTGACTCCAGATGGGATTGGATCGCCGTTCCCAAAGAGTCCAGGTCCACCGAGGCGCCGTAAACTTCCCACGTTCTTCCCTGGTCGTCCCACGCCACTTTCTGAGGCCTCCCAACATCTTCCTGTTCCTCTTCCTCTACGTCCACTTCCACCTCAGTTTTCTCCCTTCCTACTTCCTCTTCCCAGAAGCTCTCGACGCTGACGCCTTGGTTTTGTCCGAATCGTAGCCCCGATGTGATTTCGGGGTTTTCCTGAAAGCTGTACGTACGCAAACAGGCGGGAAGGGAAGTTGCGCGATCGGTTTCTACAGATTCAGACACCGACTGGCTGCTAAGCTCGATGTCGATCTTGCAAATGTGCTGGACCATCGTTGGTGAGATCAAGCTACTGGAGGAAGGAACTCCCATTTGCAAACTTGAGTCGTTGGAAGTCAAGCGTTCGACCTCCACTTGGACGCCCACATTTCTGTGCTCACCTCCCCAGGAATGGAGCCCCAAACTCGGGTCAGTCATGGTCGCTTTCTCCCTTAAAGACCTCACTGGAGGTAGAACATGGAGGGTAGATGTAGTACCATCTTCCTCTTCACCTTTCTCTTGCTTCCTACTTTCCTCACCCCTTGACGATAGAGCGTTGTTGGTATTTTCGTCTCCCCGGTGATTCGGTGGGGGGCTGTGTATCATCACATCCACCCTTTCTTCATTGTCGACGTGCCTCGTGGATGTCTTCGTTATAGAGTCAAAGGTGAGACCCCGAGACAGGCTGGTATAATGGGATGTCTTGCTGGTGTTTGTTTCCACAGTGAAACATGGTGCGGATGCTCTTGTCATCGTCAGGGAAACGTTGGTTCTGACTTTGGGGCTGGAGGTTGCCAAAGGAGACATCGGGCCTGAAATTAAACAAGGAAACAGGTTGGATTAAGACTGACTGATGATCTAAACGCTTGGTGATGGTATAACGTTGTTACTATGGGTGTCACAGTTCTGAAGCCGAGACTTAAACCAAAACGTCCACAGTCCTGTTTTGTGGCTCTGTTTTACGTTTAGTTATTTTACTATGTTGACCATTGAGTAAAATCATTTTGTAGTTAAGTCTAGGCCTACTTCATCGTGTTTCAGTATTGTTGACATATTGTAAACTGAACTGAATCGTGACTCAAAATTCTGGTTTTAACTGAACCTTTGATTTGGTCAATCTTTACACCCTGAGCTAAACATACATTATGTTTTTCACTTTACGTTTTGGCAATTATGTCTTATCTCCGAAAATAAAATGGAATACTCGTGATTACCTTGAGCAGAACCAGGACTCTTCGGGACTTCCCTTGTTGGTCCAGTTGGACTAGAACCAAGAGTTTTGCCAGAACCGTAAGCAGGACTCCTATTTCCTGGACTTGGTCTCGGAGGAAGCGACGAAGAGGGAGACAAATCTGCCAGAGCCAACTTTGAACTAGACCGAGCTGGTCCAGAGTTAGAATAATCTAAACCAGCCTTAGGATCTGGAGTAGTTTTAGCAATGGAGCTTGCTTCGTTGAGTTTGAGGTCTTTGGATCCGGTTCTAGAAGTCAAGTGGGTCGCAGATTCAACAAGGTCCGTCTTAGAGGCAGAGGCAACCAGAGAAGGTTTAGAAGTTGAACGGGTCGGACCAGGTTTCAACCGGGAACTGGCTTGAGAGTTTGGAGGATGCTTAAGATCCAGGTTGTCCTTTGACCCCGTGCCAGATTTCAAACCCACAGCTGTCTTAGAATCTGGACTGTTTTTGCTCACTTTGATTTCAGTTGCAGTTTTAAAATCAAGGCTATCTCTGGAACCTGTCCCAGACTTACAAAGGGGACTGGCTTTGGAATTGATGCCAGTTTTGGAGTCTAAGCTGTCCTTTGATCCCAAACTGGTTTTGGAAGCAGAACGGCTCTTAGACCCCAGGCTCTCCTTGGACCCCGTTGCCGTTTTAGGGTCAGGACTGGCATTGGAACTGGTTTTTGATCTTGAACCAACACTTGAATCTTTACCCTCCGGTTTCTCCTTAGACCCTGATGTGTTTCTGCTTCTCGTCCCAGAAGAGTTCCTCTGTGTTGATGGTTTGGGGCTTACAGAACTCGGTTGAGGATTCTTGGCACTGAGCAGACCCATCTCCGCCTTTTGATTCGGAGATTTTGGCATCTCAGAACTATGGGTTCTTGATTCTTGCCTTGCTGGGTCTTGTTTTTGAGCTTTAGTGCTAATTGGGGTTTGATTGGCGAGTTTTGGACTGTTTGAATCCTCTTTCTGGTTGTGGAAGTCCGGGGTTATGGGAAGTTGAAGCATTTTTGGCGACTGGGTATCGTATGTCGGCATCTTTAGGCTCCCTGTTACTTTGTTTGTAGTCTTTGTTGTCATTGAAACATGTGATTTGTGGTTTGAGACAGGATCTGATCCCTGTAAGGACTGACTTTTGACTTTTTCGGTTGTTCTCTGGCTGGTTGCGATGGTTGATTGTTCCGACCGGTTGGGTTTTGGACTTATCGCAATGTTGCTATGTGTCTTGGGGTTCAGAGTGGAGGTACATTTTGGATTTGGGGATTTCAGCAATTGCTCGGCAGTCGGTGTGAGACACAAAGCTGGAATTTTACTTTTTTGTCTCGATGAATCATCTTTAGCCACGCCTCCTTTTTTGCTTGGGCGGGGGTTACTTTGCGAAGTCAGAGTGAGATTGAGGTTGAAGTTAGGCTCCGCCCCTAAGTTAGCGTTGGGATCTGTGTTGCCAAGGGCATCTGCAAGCCCCGCCCCCTCTTGAATCAAGTCTTCTGATTGGGCGTTATCCATTGTGATGGTGTCAGACTTTGATTTAGTATTTGTCGATTTATAATCAGCACCTGATTGGACAGAGGGAAAAAAACGAATTGAGTAGAAATCACAAAACACTCATGACCAATTTGACATTTGTCAGTCTCTGTCATTTTTTTTACATTTTCTGTTATTTTGCAGGCTTCTAAAGATCACCTCAGTAAATGGCAGTTCTGTTTTACCTTCAGCTATTTTCTGTGACACACGAATCCTCTCGGGGTCGTCCTGCTGTGTGAAATGTCATGCATGATCCTACCTGAATTAAAAAGGGTCTAAAGATGATCTGCATTTGTTGTAAGCCCCTTTTCTATTTGCCTAAATGCTCACATCAAATACATTATTAAAATCCATAAAACGTATTGTAAAGCTACTACATATAGCATCAAACTATATATATATATATATATATATATATATATTTCTACATAGCTGATCAAATGCCTGTGTTTATTGTTTTATTACCCTCATTATTTGTTAACAACACACACATCGTAATTGATTGTTTCTGGTAATTGTTTATTGCTTTATTATGTATTCAAAGAGGTAAAGGCTTTATTGTCATAAGCACAGCCACAGTGTAGATATGGCAAATCTTAAGTCCCAGGCTCTATGAAATACGATAAGCTAAATGTTGCAGTAGATTATATGACCTTTTACTTCAATAAAAGTAGTAACAACGTTGTCTTAAATACAAAAATACGAGCCAATTTGAGATTATTGCAAGATATAAACAACAGGGACGATTACATTCTTGCATCAAATTATAGAAGTATTTCATAAATTAACATTAAAGTACATTTAGCTAAAAAAAAAGTACAATATTTGCCTCATAAATGTCGTGGAGTACAAGTATGAGTGCATTTATGTCAAATGAGTCCTTGAGTAAACTCTGAGTGTCAGTAAATCGTTGTAGGTACAAGACTACATTATAATATTAAATGTAAAAATCTCTTCGTACCGATTCAGGGTCCAAACTCCGGCGGTGTAAATCCCATCATGGTGTTCGAGTATGAGAGTAACTCTGCAGCTTCCTCCTCCTCCTCTTCCTCCTCCTCCTCCTCTTCCTCGTTGCTCTACCAGAAACATGAATAAATAAATAAAAGGAGGAGGGAGAGAAGGAGGAGATCAGAGCGCCATGTTTTCTTTTCTCCTCTCAACATAATAAATGTTAAGTTGCAACGATACACACAATAGTCCATTAAACAAAACTGCTAATTGGCCACAGAGTTGCTGTTGTGAGTACATTATGAAAAACACACTTTATTTAGTAATTGAAATTATTTTTAACCTCACTGAAAATAAAAGAATGACCCTGATGCTTTTTTAGGAATACATTTGCATTTGTACTCATAATTGTTAGGAACTGTATAGAAATGATTAGCACACTGAATGAATGAATTAACCATGTAATAACTGGATTATTGGCCTGACAAAAAAACACTGTATTTTAATTTTAAAATAATAATCATGATAATAATAAGAAAATAATACAGTGAAATTAATGAATAAGACCAAAAATATTTATATTTTAAACTGAATCTAATTTAGGAGTAAATTAGAAAAACAGATGTGTCAATAATCATCTGAAAGAGAGCAACCTTTATCCCCCAAAACCTAAATATGTTATCAACCAGCCGACCAATCAGATCACTGGAAAGAAGACGGATAAACTGGGGTCGACGGCCGATAAAACAAACGCTTCCTGACCTTTAAAACACATCAGCTTTCGGACAGAGACGAGACTTCATCAGGATGAGACTCGCTTCAGGCTGTAAGTGTTATTACTCATTTATATCTTCACTGAAATACTTTAAGCTCATATTGAACTCTGTGTTTCAGTGCTGTGTGTCCTCTTCTCCTTTGTGAGCGCAAAGAGCATTTTTGATGGATCTTCACCTCATCGTGAGTATCTGCAGAAAATAAA
>NW_011333348.1:0-2823 GCF_000735185.1 Notothenia coriiceps | reverse complement strand
TCACTTCAATATCTTTGAGAATGTGCATTAGTGAAAGATTGTTGGACACTTACACGTGTTTTGCTCCAGAATTCATCTTGAGGTCGTGTTTTATAAGGCGAATGATGCATTTCAGGTCGTTACCGGTGCATCTGTGAGGAGAAGAGAAGCACATTAAGCAAATGATGGTTTATTACAGCATTTCACAAAGCGAGAATTTAGCAGGAAGTATATATTATATTTAAAAAAAACTTTAATTAGGCGCATTCACACCGCAGTACTTTTCCCACAAAGGTTCATGAGAACTTAGTTCTGAGGAACTCTTTAGTTCTCATGAACTAAATACAGATCGCGTTCACACCGGAATAAGTCCCTGAGGGTGGATAAGGCAAATGAAGCCGCTGACGTCACTTCTTCTTCTTCTGCTTTGGGTTTACTGGCAGGCCGCAAACAACTTCACGGCGTATACTGCCGCCCGGAAGTCCCCGGAGTTGGGGACTGGCTTCAGTAGAAGCTGCTGGGACTCCCAGCAGCTTCTACTGAAGCCTTCCGAGTAAACCGCCAGAACGCCGACACTTCCTCATCTCCACCGCTCCCATGTTTTATTTTGTGTTGCGATAAGTTAGTCTCTCTGCGTTTCTGCGCTGGGCTAATGCTAATGCTAATAATGCTAATGCGAGGATAATAAAATGGCGGCTTCACAAAACTTTTTGGGAGTTTTACGGGCCGTGGTTTGCACACCGCCCAGCCAATCAGACTTAGGAACCTTTTTCTCCCACGAAAGTACCTGCTCTCTAGCAGGGACGGAAAAGGGGGTAAAAAGGTTCTCATGAACTCATTTTAGTTCCGGCTCTTTTTGGTGTGAACGCAACATTTCCGAACTATACCGGAACTAAAGTGGGAAAAGCACTGCGGTGTGAACGCGCCCATTAACAAAAATTCTAAGTATTTCAACAACCTGCCTTATCCATGATGACACAGGTAGACATGTTATTCAGCACAGCACAACATATTGCTTCTGTCTGTTGACAGCTGTAAATGTAATATTTGACAAATGAACACAATCCCTCTCTGGCATCTGCTGCTGTGGAGGGAAACACGTCAAATACAGACGTCTGTGAGTTAGACACGCCTCAGGCTGACAAACAACAACAAGGAGAAAACAGCAAATACCAACAATGAAAAAGCAGAGCACACAAAACAAGAAAAAACGAAGATTTGCCAGATTTAAAAATACTGTGAAAAGAAATCCCAGTATCTATCTACCAGATATTAACCCGGAGAAAACGGCTATATTTTTTATACTATAACTGAAAAGCCAAAATAAACACATTACTTAGAGAGGTACGGCTGCAAGGATAAAGAGTTAGTATTAAGACGTTAATTAAATCGGGTGAAGCTGTGTCTGACTCGCCTCCCCCTGTTAACAGCATCCAGACACATTCCCTTTTTAAGTATTCTTAACACAACGTTTGATAGATGTCAGAAATCTATAGTTAACTTTTTTTTGTTTTACAAAAATGTCAAAGCAATTTCTAAAACAGCGGGACATGCATTTTGTGCACTGATGAGTACTTAATGCACCGGGACAAACATACATAATTACCTCCTGCAAAAGGTCATGTTTACGGCTCTGTCTGTCAGCAGAGGTACAGAAAAACTTCACGCCAGACTTTTATGAAACTTGGTAAAAAGGTGAAGCATGGGAGAAAGAAAAACTCTCATAATTTTGAAGCAGATCTTAATTAGGGCACAACAGTCGGAAAGATTAGATCTCAACCGGGAAAAATCCTGTGCACAACGTTTTCAAGTCTCAAAGGTGGGGTAGGTAATTTTGGAGAAACCAGCTCGAGTGCGCTAGAATTTGAAAATACACAGCTGGAAAAAATCTGCCACTTCCTTACAGATGGGATAGTAGACTAGAAGCTTTAGGAATCCAAATTACAACATATACTAAGTACCCTGTATCAAGATTGATGCAAAACAATTGAAGTTTGACCTTTTTAGAGGTTTAGCAAAAAAAAAACACTTCTGGGGTCGTTTGGGTGGATTTTCCATATCTACGGCCCCCCTCGATCGATTTTGATGATTGACACCTCTTTCTAACCGTTAGAGCCAATAGAATCGAGGGGAAGTTCCTAAAATCCATCTAAACATTATCCATGAGTGATGCGTAGCCAGAATGCCCAAAACCAGAAGCTGCCATACACTCTGGTAGCTCTCATAGCAACTATATCTGAAAACCCCGCTATTGACATAAATATGAAAGCTCTACATAACCCCCCCCCCCCACCCCACTATCTGGCTGACCTTCTTCAAGAGTACAACCCCTCTCGCTCCTTCCGCTGCTGGTCTGCTAACCGTCCCCACCCCACGCCTCGTCACCATGGGTGCTCGGGCTTTTAGCTGCGCTGCTCCCAGACTCTGGAACTCCCTCCCCCCGCACATCCGGCAGTCAGACACAATCACCATATTCAAATCCCAATTAAAAACCCACCTGTTCAAATCTGCCTACTCACTGTAGTGCTCCCCATTATATGTTTTCATTTGTGTCCACACTCCATGATTTCCTGTTTGTGTTTTTATCATGTTTTGTTGCCTATTGGCATTTTCTTTCTTTTTTAACAAATTGTACGGTGTCCTTGGGAGTCATGGAAGGCGCCTAAAAATAAAATGTATTATTATTATTATTATTAAGATGGATTCAGTAATCATTCCAAAGTGACAGACACATTGGATTAACCTTCAGCCGTGTTTTTCTCGTTGTAATGCCATTGAACACAACCTTTGATCAGAACAACAGCTACGGTAAGAATATCTCTGTGTTTCCTCCGTGAAGCTACG
>NW_011333347.1:0-2447 GCF_000735185.1 Notothenia coriiceps | reverse complement strand
AATTCCATCATCTGATTAAACCTTTTTCAAAAGCATACTTTAGTTCTGTGAAGTGATATAAGGGATATATGCCCTGTACTTCACTTTAATTAATATTGTATGGTGAAAAGCGTATATATATTACAGCACCATTTTTTGTTGAATAGATTTGAGTGGTTCAAATTTTGGGTCGCGATCTATTGACTAAGGAAAACGTGGGTCCTGAGGCCTGACCAGTTGAGAATCACTGGTCTAATCCATATTGCATCAGTAACATGCACTTGTTGTTACAGCAGGATCAGTTTGTGTGTTGTGGACACGACCCGTATATTTTCACAAGCCGTGTTCTCAACATTTAGCATTTTGCTTATTATTTAATTTAATTTGCTTACTTTAACATCATTTTTCATGGTGGTGCTAAGCCATTTCTTGGTATGGCTGTAGCCTACCCCAGCCATACCCTGGCGCCGCCACTGGCAGTAATCCAAACTCAAATGCAGTATTTGTATCTTCCTCTGCAGGCTCAATGGTGGGCCATCCTGCTGGGGATCCTCTCTCTGTCCGCAGTGATGGGCTGCACCGTCTGCCTCTGCGGCCGCAAGCTGAACAACAGGGACCACCTGGAGTGACCTCTGACCTTTGACCCTCTGGGAACATGAATATGTATCTTCATGCACAAATTCATCATGCTCAATCATCTGGGGATTCTGAAGTGTCTCGGTCACATGGAAAGACTTCAACTTTGCTCCAGTTGCAGGGAGTGATCTGCAGGCAACAGAGTGAACACCTGCTGATCACCCCTCATGCTGTTTTGTTAACTGATACCTTTGTACGTCATTAGGTGTCTGCCATTCACTTTTCCACCTGTCACTTGTCTGTTCACATACCCACAAGTCACTGATGGATGTGTCTTGGAAAATGTCTCTGTTACTGTGGGTCAGTCTGCCCCCTTGTTCAGCCACATGGCATCTTAAAGCCACGGCAGTTTAAATCCACGTGTCCCTCAAAGACTGACGGGACTGCAGCGTCCTTGCTCTTGTATTTGTTGTGCTAATTTCAGCTTTCCATTACAGTGATACCTTTGGCCTGAATGCTTTCTTTGCATTGCATGTTTACACAGCTAATAAAACAACATGTTTGCCATCCCAAAGCTGTTATTATCCTTTTATGATTCACAGTGATGATAAGGGACTTACGTAGTGTACTTTAATGCAGTTTGAATGTAGTTGCACGAATATGAATAATTAATATCATTTTAAGCAGCTTAAACTTCTACTAAATGTTGGTTCAAAAGAGACATGTGGTACTTTTGTTTTGCATGGCTATAAATTACTTTTTTTGTCACTATGTGATGTCTAACCAATCAGAGCAGACTGGGCTCTGGTTCCAGACAGAGGGTGAAAAGAGGTGCTGCAGCACAGGCAGTATGAGAAAAATAAAGAGCTTTTTGAACATTAAAGCATGGAGACATGTCCCAGTAGAGACACTACATACAAATATGAACCTAAAATGGAGCAGAGTATCTATTTACCTTGGAAAGACACTGTTGCGTGTTATGGTCTTGAACAGGACTTGGAATCGGTCTCGATCTGGATCAATAGGACCTGGTTTTGAACTTGACTTGGACTAGGGTCTTGACCACGGCTTGGAAAATTAGTTTCAGTTCTTTTTTTCACATTTCCTACTCGAAAACTAACTGTAAAATAGTTAAAACGTCTAAATACATCAGGGTACATTTAACTGATGATACTCGTGTACTTTCACTAAGTTAAGATTTAAATTGTGGATCTTATTTACAGGTACTTCTTCCAACACCAATGATTTACTTCTCGTGACTGAAAAGCACATTTGAATGATGAATCAAAAGCTGGCTTCACGTTATAATCTCTTGGGTCGTCCAAACATAACACACACACAATTTAACAATTGCCAGCACTTTTGTATCAGAAACGGATACCTTTCAATAGTTTGAAACAAATTGGAAAACAGTGTTGCTACTGATAACAAATAGGAAAATGATTAAAACAACCTTGAGGTGGTGAGCTGAGTGATGAAGAGGAGGAAGAGGATTACAAAAAAAGGTTTGTTATCATTTTCCGTTGATATAAATAACAGTCAGTGACCTCTTAGATTGCAGTTTTGGTTTATTAAAGAGTTTATATAGTACAGTGCATATTTACAATTATGCACAAACATTTTAGAAATGCACATTTTACATATGAGATTTATCCAGTGATACAAATATACAAATGAAGCTCAGCGTAAGTTCAACCAGGAAGACCGTCTACTCCTCTCAATAAGTGATCGGGGGTGTCACTCTCCAGCTTAACCAATCACTTCGCTCTATTCCCAAGAGCCTATCATAGCGCTCAGCCAAACCTTTTACGTCTGCTATCCCCCCTCGGATAGCTGTCATTTCAGGTGACTCGACGCACCCCTCTTCACCTCCCGTCCCTCTGAATCCAGGG
>NW_011333346.1:0-37386 GCF_000735185.1 Notothenia coriiceps | reverse complement strand
GTAATTTACAACAGCTGTACGCTGCTTGAAAAGCTTGAAAATGCACCTTGAAAATGCTTGAAAAGTGCTTGAATTTTACTTTGGAAAAGGTGTAAGAACCCTGTATATTTAAGGCTAAAAATTCAAATTGCTTACTGATAGATTTGGAAACTACTGTGGTTAAACTGAACCCAAACAAAAACAAAAAAACACACACGAATTCACAGCGATCCATGCACAGAAAGCGGTTTGTGTTTGCAGGGTCAGAGGTTTTAAACGAAAAACAAATATGTGTGGATCAAAAATACACATTTAAAACTTTTTTCTGTATTTGCATTTTATTTACATGTATATGAAACGGAACACATTTGTGTGTGCATAGAAAAACACAAGTGTGGATCCGGAAATACAAGTGTGAATCCTTTTGCGGATCATGAAATACAAGTGTGAATCCTTTTGCGGATCATGAAATACAAGTGTGAATCCTTCTGTGTGCATGTGTGTATTATGAGACTGTTCTGAGCCCATAGTGGTGGCGCCATATTGCTCATCTGTCCTTTGGGCTTAAATTAAGCTTCAGCACCTGTGAACCGTGCCAAATGCCTGTGTTTACACAAAGAGATGCAATAACTGATAACAAGCCAGAGAACACCAACAATGACAAAATGTTGTGATTTGGGTTATGGAAAACTGGGAAAAAAATATTTAGCATTAATCAGATATATTTTCTGATATGGAATAAAGGTCCAGCTCTAGTGCAGCTATCCCGTGGTAGTGATCTCTCAGGTGGGATGATTCCATCGGGACATTGTTTACCAAATGTGAAAAACAGACCTACTCTGTCTGAGAGGTTCAGCTCAATGATAATCATTCAGAAAATGATACTAAAAATAAATACCACTTTCTTAATAAGAATCCGGCACACATATTCCTTCTAGACATAAAAAAAGGGTTAGGTTAATAATCTGGGTCAAAGGTCAAATACAATAATATCAAACCAGTATTATGAACATGTCAAAACACTTGTTCTAACTAGTTGAGCAGAAAATGTTTGATGATTGGTGTAAATGGAGAGCTAATGATAATGTATAGAAGTAAATGACTCCAAACTTCGTGGAGCAACAACAACATGATTTTTCTTCTCGCTTTGCTCCTGAATGTGTGCATCGTGCAACAACCGAAACCATCTGGTCAGCGGACCTGAGTGATCCAACGTGGAAAACAAGGGCAGAGGAGTTCAGGGATATTATAAGATGTCAACCCATTGTGCCTTCAACCATAAATCATTAAGATAAGCTCCTAGCCTGAGAGCCAATGAAGTGAGGTCAGTATAGTCAGAAACCTTTACAAGCATAAATGTTCACAGTTAAAACAATGAATATCTAGCAGAACAACTTAACAACTAGTTGGGTGTTTACCTTTCAGTAAATTCGTTTTATTGCTGAATATCATTATTTATTTATTTTATTTCCATATCCATGCTTCAGCACAAACATGACAAACAGATGGCGGACTGTGCCTAATCAGTAATCTGCTTGATGTCTTGCAGATTGTTAAACTTAACCCAGCGAGTTAGTACTGTACCGATCCAAATCAATAGTTATTGAAAGGCATGAAAAGAGTTTCAGTAAGAACAAATTAATGAAAGGCATACTGTTAGTTTGCATCATTTAAAAGTTAATGATTATGTTTTATAGTTTATGACCGGGAAACATGTTGTCTCAATGTAATCAGACGCCTTAAATCGAGCAATTTAAAACATCAACACATGTCTATCAACTTCAGACTGTCATTCCTCTGGGGTTGACCTGTATATGTCCTAAGATCTCTGCAGTTGTTTCCTCAAAACAATGGATGTTCAAAGCAGAAGGATCCTGTTGAAACTGAGTGCACCACTGATTTCTTCTTCCTATTATACTTAACATGAGTTTGATGTTTATAGATAGATGCTTCTTGGACTTCTGGACTACCGTAGCCTATACAATGCAAACTATCAAGGTAAACATGACACAACAGACATATTTCCTCCAGCCTATTTATTAAAAATGAGGACAGCAGATGAAAATGACTATTGTTTTTTTTTCAACAGTAGGGTTGTTATTTGAAGTGACAGTACATTTATTTCCAGGTTTTGCATTCTCTCTTTATACCTGCTGCGTTATTTGCATCCTCTGAGATACTGTTGTGATAAGACAGAGCAGCGCATGGTGTGCAGGGAAGTAATACAGTAACAATGGTGAGTCACAGAGGCATGTGACCTTCAAGGCTGTATAAAGTGAATGAGTAAACGCTTTAAGGTGGCCTCAATTGGACCCTTTCCCCTGCTTAGTGGTTAAACAAAGTGTGTTAGCAGCTCTCAGGTGTGTGTCTGTGTGAATGTGGGACAGGGCTGTGAGAGTGTGCTCAGTAAATGTTTCTCCCGGATCAATAGAGGCCACATCAAACATTGCCTCTGTGTGGAGTTCACCTTCACTGCAACATGGTCTCTACTTTTTCAGTTATTCATTATATACCACAAAAGTAAGAAAGGCAATACATACAACAATGTTTTCGTGTATTTATGATTCCCACAAGCACAGAAACTGATATTAGGTGGCATAATTAACAACGCTGGCAGATGTTTAAAAAATCAATAATTAATTACTAATTGTATTAATTTAGTTTTTAGTGAATGGGAAACCAAAAAACAAACCAAAAGACATAAAGTAACAAATAATCAATGATATACAGTAAATGCCGTAGATGGATACACTACAACCAACAACCCTACATGACTATTTTCTAGGCTGTTTCAACACAGACTCTCAATACTCGGCTCCCTGTATGCACATTGAAACCACTTTCTTCAATGTAATCATTCTGAAAGTGCATCCCCTGTATGAAGTCTCAAAGTTACTTTCATATCATTGTTTAACGGTCTAAAGTTTAGACCACAACCTTTCTGTAAAGGTAACTATCCTCCTATAGCGTAACTTTTGGGTGCAGCAGGAAGCCAAAAATACAACTTAAACCCCACTGTTGGCTCACTGCTCAGCACCAGCGCTGCTCAGCACTAACAGGCAGAGTATGTGACAAACTGGTGAAAATAGTGGAGCATTTAGTTGATTAAAAGATATTTCACAAAGCAATTGCAAGTGAAGAAAATAGTGTCAAAAGAGATTCAGCTGAAGATATCAGGAAGCATCACTTATCTCAATACTGTGTTTCCAAAAGTTTCAGTTCTCATATAAAAATCCCTCTTTGCATTGCATTATTGCATATATATATTTATATATATATATAAAGAGAAACAATACTTTTAGGATTATGTGGGCAGATCCCAGTGTGTCAGGGTTGATGGCACCGTCATGTCTGATACGTCATGTCCTCTCAACTTATTCCTTTAAAAATGCAGAAGTCTAAAACTGTACAGATTAATCCGTTATTATGACAGTTATGCAGTTACTGTTATAGAGGAATGACTGATGTTGCCTCTTGGTTGACCTTCTTTTTTCAGTTATGAAAAATGCTCTTTCGATATTGAGCAACTAACCAAAACCGAGGTCTGTGGTAATGAAAACTATATTTTTTCACTTTCAATATTTCTGGGTTTCTTGAGAGATGAAAAGGACTAGAGGAGGACATGAACAATTAGACTGTGTCAGTTTTAGAGTTTAGTTTGTTTTAAATGTTTTATGTATTTTGTATGTATCCTTATGTTCATATTATCCTCAGACCCTTTATTGGGGTTGGAAAATACCAGCACAATAGTGTAAAACATAGCAGAAAATAGTCCCATGGCAGTGTTATACATAGCCTATACAAATCTATTTCAATATGTTATGAATGATGGCCTGATGTAAGCACTTGTTAATACATATACACATTTTTATGATTTTTAAAACATCACTACATTTTAGAGAGGAATATTGCCTGCCTTTTACATTCATTCTGCATTATGAGTACTTTCACTCTTGACACTTGTATACTTGTGTAGGTTACTTCAACTTGCAAACGCAGGATATTTCCTTTACTGCAGTATTTTTTATAAGATACTGTGATATTGCTACTTTTGCTAAAGCAATCGTATGTATACTTCCAGCAGCACTATATTATCCTGACGCACCGGGATTTCTTTGGTTCGATGTTGAAAAGCTTTTGATATAAAACAGCAGCCGGAAGTGTTGGGTTGTATTAACCGGGGCTTTACTGAACGGAAATCCGTACTAATAAACGATATCTCTGTTTCAGCTCAACAAGTTCATAAGATCTTGAACGTCAGTGCATACAATATAATTTTAACATTTAGGGATTGAAAGATTGCTGGAGTGTGTTACTGTTGGGGAAATACTGAATGTACTTTAATATCAGAGTAGCACATGATAACAAAGGCCTAACTGTAACCGGATGTATGATTACACACTGTATAACAAGCTCATGAGACACTGTGTTGAACATACGATAGCTGGGTCATTCCTAGCATTCGGTGCCATTTAGGTCCCCACCACATTATATCATATATTTTGTATTTAAAAAGGTCTAATGCTAATTTTTCAAAAGCTTGGTTTTAAATGTTTATACCCTCTACCATAAAACAACAATGTTATTTAGCCAGGATATTAAAAATTCTAAATAATTACTCTGATTTTAGCACAAGTAGGCCAAATTTCTGTGTCCCCAATCATGTTTGCTCAACTTCTGTAACAGATATACAAAAAGAAATCAAAGAAATATAAAAAAATTCTACATTTTTGTGAGTGTTGTATGACCCTTTTGCTAATATTCCTCACCAAATTGAAATTTTTGTTATTAATTCATTTGTATTGAAAATAAAGTGTGTGTCCCCTGTTTGAATGTCCCCCTTGTTACTCTGATTTGAATCCCTCTGGACACGCCCCTTTACTATTCTAATATTTGTATGACTCAAGAAGAAGAAGGATACATTTTGAGTGGGAAATAATCTTCAAGAAGCAGAATGAATGCGTTCTTCTTTCAACGTTTTTCTAATGTTTTAAAGAACTTAACTATTGCGGTAAAGCATAAAATGTCCACCCTGTTATGCTCATTTTTAGTGGAACTGATCATTTGTTTTACATTTAGAAAATATGGTGAATATATCTATCAAATATATGTTTCTGTTGTCACCAAGTGCTAGCTTGATTATCATCACACATGTAGCAATAGCCAAGTTTAGCATAAAATGTCCACCCTGACCGTCCACCCTGTTACTATTTTTCACAGTAACAGGGTGCACACACAGTAACTGGGGATGGTAAAAAATGTAAGCATAATATCCTGAGTTTGACCAAAATATTTTTCTTATACTTTAACAAGCCATCATTCAGATTAAATAAAACAAAAACATGGAAAATTATGTTTTTTATTTTTGAATACCCTAGCTGAAATGGCACCGAATGCTAGGAATGACCCAGCTGTGTTCCAACGATTAACATGATGATTCAGCACCTATGGAGATAGGCATATTACTGTCATGTTTATTGCTTACGCAGGCCTTAGCTAATCTGAACTAAACATACTGCTTTGAACTGGTATTCATCCATCTCCATCATTTTTTTTTTTAGCTGGGTTAATAAACGACCCACACGCTGTGTATCGTCAAATATAGACGTTATTGGTCTAAACAAGAACTTCATTTTCTATTATATCAAAACACTGCACAATAAGTGACTTTCGGTAAACCTTCCAAGTGATAGATTTAGCTCTGCACGATTCAACAATTTGTCCTTGAAGCGGCACCATGGCTGCAGCAGGCAGTGGCGCGTTTACGGCGCATTGACTGACGCGCACACTCATCTCAACAAGTCTCTTTTCTGGGGGAGCACACACTCTCGACCAATCAGCGTGGCCCTAGCTGGGAGGGAGTGCAGAGTATGAAGAGACTTCACAGCGCGCTACATAAACCCCGCGGCACTTTTTTCTATTGAATGCGCCTTTGGGTCTCCACTTCAGGCTGATTCAGGGCACCTCGTGGGGTTGAAAGTGAACCGCTTCATTATTAACCGAGTGTAAACAGACTTTTTTCGCTCCTCTAACTTGGAAACTCGTACAGCAAACATCTCAAACCGTTACACTCAGTTGCATAGAAGAGGCAACCCCGTGTCTTGAGGAAAGCAGAGTTGTATGCGCTTAAAGCAACTTTCTATGACTGTTGCAGGGAAACATAGGACAGCTTTATAACGGACATTAAGTTCTCCATTCATCCTCAAGAGACTCTCTGTGTTTGGGAGCACCTGCGAACATGACCAGACGCTCCTGCACGCTTTATGCGGTCGGGGTGATATGCGGCACCCTGCTGGTGGTCGGGATTGGTTTATTAGTGAGCCAAGTTTTCCGCACCTTCATGCACAATCGCCTCAAAAAGGTAAACACACACTTTCATCCTCTTAACGCACGTGATTGTTTCATGATTGCATTTGATGTGTTTGTCTTTAGAGTCTGTTGAACATGATAGAAAGCACTGTGGACAGTTGGGATTGTACTAGTTTTCAAATTACTATACAAACTGCTTTTTGCTACACCAGGAGATTAAAATGCATTTGCAATTTACTCCTTATCATTATAACATTCCATTAGGATGTTAAGATGCCAGAAACTGGCCCAACAATTGAACTGCATTGTTATTAATCCGCTTTAAACTTTGAATAACACTTTTGCAGGACGAAACACTTTGCTGCTGTTTGATTCGTTATCTTGTATTAGCCTATGAGATGTTAAGTATTTAGGGGATCTATTCGCAGAAATCAAATATTATATTATTAACTATGTTTTTATTAGTGAATTAATCACCTACAAATTTGAATTGTTGTGTTTTCGCCATGTTGCACTGCTATGTTTCTTTGCTGCTGTTTTTTGTTTTATTATCATGTTTTAGCCTATAAGATATGGTTCATTTGAGTTGTGTCTGTTAGTATGACTTACATGCGTTGTATTGTAGAGTGATGGGTTACATCCCAGAAGGAGTGGCTTTGATAAACAACTTGAACTCCTTGAGGTGGAGGAGGCTGGGTTTACAAGAGTTCAGTGGCTTGCTCTGGGCAATCAGAACTTTCTCTTCTCCAAAGTGAGATTAGCCTTGTAAAAGTCAAAGGGCATTTACTATTAGCATGCATGTTGCAAGACTTTTCCAATGAAGTATTTTCCCAGCACATGTCCCAATGCTTTACATTCCGCCTTCAATGCTCGTTATTATGACAGGAGATGGTTCAAAGGCAAAATTCCACAGCTAAGAATAAGCAAGGACTGGGTCGGCTTGTTTTTGGTATTGGTTGGATTTTCAATGCGTCACAAAGAAAAGCTGAGTCTGTAAACCATGCACATTACATTAAGATTTCATCCGGTCACACATTGCTCACTACAGTGGCTTGATTTACAATACCTCCTTGCAAGAGATTCCTAAGATCCATGTTTGAATATGATTAATAGAGATGAGAAGCACAGCATTACTGAACTGAAGCACTTGTCATTGTTGATATCTTAGGATATCAGTTAAAATTGAAAATAGAGCCGCTGCAACTACTATCTTTCAATGCATTAACTCATAAGTTTACTTTATTTGCATGATGTCAATCAATTAACCTCATAAGTCCTTGTTTGTTGAAAAGTGATTAGTCATTTATTTTAGAGATTGCCTCCACACTCTCAATTTCTCCTACTATCAATGAATTTGCATACTTATTTTTTCTATGAATCATGTGATCCATGAAATGTCAGAAATTAGGCAGAAATGCTCATCACAATTTCCGTTACATTTGTATTATACAGCCAACGCTTGGAAAAAAATGAAAAGGCCAGTGTGTAGTATTTAGAAGGATCAGCAACAATTGAAAATAGTTTCAGAACTATGGTTTATTAGTGAATTAATCACCCAAAAATTAGGATTGTGTTTACGCCATGTTGCACTGCCATGTTTCTACACTGTAGTTCCCCAACCTGCTGCGGAAAAAACTGTGGGAACATCAGCTCCTGCCTGAATTCCATGCTTCTGAAGTAGTCTTAAATAAGGATGTTCTCTTAGCAGGGTAAGGATCCTTTAAGATAGCATGGTGTTACCACAGTTTTGCACCCTGCATATTGTTATTGCAGTCTTGTAAAAGGAAGGGTGAGCTGAGGAACATTCAGTTTGTTGCAATCTGCAACTACAAGGCTAGATGCCACCAAATCTGACCAATACTTTGATTATTAAATGTTTTGTTCTCTTCAGTTGATCGGTTAGCCAATTAATCAACTCATTATTTCAGCGTTCGTAAATAACACTACACATAAAAATTGTGAAGATGTTATTTTCCAATTTTATTTTGTTTTCAGAAGTTGTAATCTCTTGAGCTCCAGTGCGAGGAACATCTGTGGTTGATGATGAAAGGTATTCAGTTATTTTGTACAGTAGATCGTTTACAGATGCTTAGGAAAGCGGAAAAGATGGGTACAAAGTGGTACAAAGACATTGAAGTGAAGTTTTCCTGTTATCAAACATACTGTATGTGATGTTGCAGTTGCCTCCAGGGTTGTGCATCACATTAGTTTGGCCTGTAGGAGGAAGGGCGTGGGATGCGACTTTATCGTGACGTTTAAAGCTGATGGGAAATATTTAGATGATATTGAACCTAAAATGAACATCAATATTATCATACATATTACACTTACCTCTCATTCAGCTTAATTCTGCAGTTCAAATAGTTATTTGATGTTTCCTCTATAATCCCAAAGGTGGAGAAGTCAGTCGACAAACACTCTTGTTATCAAGAATTTAATACAAACATCTTTTGTAGTTCAGTTTGGGTGCATCAGTGAAAGCATTTGCCCAGCACCAATAATAATACTTCAGACCTCCTGCTTTTTTTATTGTTGTACATTACCATAAATGTGCTCCATACATTAAGTCATTGTAAGTTAAGGCTCAGATATTTCCTGGATTTTCAATATTTCAGACTGTAAGTGATGTTCAAAGCATTCCCAGAAGGTTCACTTACTCTGATAACAGTGCACACATGAAAGTAATGTTCAGTATTATCTTGTGACACACCTTCATCCCTATTTTAATATCAAACATGCCTCTCCATAAACACGTATCAGATGGCTTATCCGAGAGGCTTTGACTTTAGAGGTCATGGGATGTATTTACAATGCTTTCTAGTGCCAGGATTTGCTCCTATTACTGACATTGTTACATTTAAATACAATTACAATTGAATGTACTAATATATAGATGTTTCTAATTCATTTTGCTGCAGAAAGTGAAAATATCTCAACATATCAGGAAGATCATCATTGGTTCACGTGGTGCATGGATGATGTTTAGTTTATTTTGATCACAGATGAGTTCACAATTGAAAGTTGGATGCTTTGATGTCATACAATAATTGTCGTTAACATGTGAACTCATTTCCTTCAACAACAACATAAATAGCTTACTATTTGTTGGAGTTATTAATAAAGTCATCAACCGCTGTAAAGTCCTGTTGAACATCCCTGTTAGTATTTACTTTGAGACTTTTAGAATTACTGCGATAAAATATACTGTTTGCTTAAAGTCATTGGCCTTAGGGCATCTGGTGCGGCACTTCCAAGAGTTTAGGCTAAGTGATGATTTATGAAGATACTTTTATTGACCTGTCAGAAAAGCCCAAGTGTTCCGGGTCGAATCCGGACAAAAATGTACTGAGATCCAGAGATTTAAGGGATTTCTGTGGAAAGCTGCGTTAGATTTAAGCAGTTTTGATCTTGGTGCCAATGATAAATATAATTTTGAGTTTGCATGTAGTGTACTATTTGCCAAGTTATAATACATTATTAGCCCAGATAGACAGAACAAAGTGGTAGTAAACAAATCATACAGTCAGATCAGATGTTCCATTTCTCCAAACTTATTTCTAAAACTTTTTTTTCCCGTTTAAGGCAACGAGCATTTTTAAGTAATCTGCAGACTAAACAGTTCTGGACCTTGAACGATGAGTTCTGCTTCTCGTGTTAACAAATTTTCTTATGTCTTATTCATCCTTTTATAGTTTAATACATGCAGACAGAGACAGAGCAACAGGATGCATTACATAAGCATTCATTATGCTAAGTACTTTCCATCCCCTTGAGAGCGTTAACTACACTAACAGGTGGACATGTTAAATAATCGTACTCAGTAAAATATATGTGTGGGCGTGTGACACATGCGTAGCGCGACTAGTAGCTTGTCAGCAGTATGATAGATTTCAGCCGTATCAAGTTCCCCCTTACCCCAGTTGCACCAGTGTGATAGATCCCATTCCTCAGATACCCTCCCAGCAGTAGACTAACTGTGTGTGCTAAGCCTCTTTCACACTGCAAGGTTTATTGAGAAAGGGTTGGCAGCCCCTCAGCTTCCATGTGAGTCAAGCGGGATCAACATTATTCTCATGGGATGATGGTGAAAAATGAGTTGCGTCTGATCAGGTATTTGGTAATTTTACAAAAACTAGACTGAGCATATAGGCCAGCGAACCCGAAAGTCAGCTTTAGTCCGTTGTTATTATAGGATAAGAGGTGTTAGCCCAGACAATAGAGCTACACACACTTTTTTACTTTTACTCAAGTAAAATCTTCAATCCATTTTACACTACTTTCACTAAAGTCAAAGTTTGAAATACCTTTTTTGCCAATGAATTAGCTTAAAATCATATTCGGACGCCATTATTAATTTCTCACCTGTAGAGCCAATTTCCATATATGTGGCTCGCCAGGCTATGTCTTTTTTGGTCTTTATAATGGAGGAATTTTGTGCCCTAAACCTCGGGATATTTCTCGACAACTAGTCTATGATAATCTCTTCTACACTGGAATTTTGCCCTATAATAGACTGGATTACCAAGGTCATTAGGTTTCTCTCTTGGCAACATGGATGTCTTTGCCAAACATTACAACATTCGATTTAAATGGCTGCCAAGACATTTCACAAAAACCGTTTCAACCAGCTGATGGCACAAAAGGAAAAGTCAGCTGATCACATCTAACTTTCCATGAGTGTGTCTTTTACCAGTATAGCAGCTACTTTTCATCAACTGGTTCAACCAATAAAGGAAGTTATTCAATCAAAATTAACCTCTTTAACATCTCTGATTGTCTCAGTGCCAACCAGCGACCTGCCACTACAGCAACTTGGTATTTCCAGTTGGTGGCTATTGGAAGTTAAGGTCAATGTAAAACAGTTTCCATATCAACAGGCTTGACTGACCTGGTAGAGCTTTGCTAAGTGTACCGAGACAAACCCATTTAGACCATGCAAAGCGCGTACACCACCACAGTCTCTCGCTGCGCCCAGTATTATTCCCGTCTATGTATTTGCCTGCCCCTACTTCAAAGAACCAGCAGAATGTGTATTTGTGTATTCACCTGCTACATGTGTTTTCAGATAGGGAGTGGTGTAAGGGCAGCTGGGGTAAGTACTGAGATAAGAGGGTTTCTCTGTTCCTGTTTTTCATGCGGTATCACGAAGCATGCAGGGAGATATACTATATTGATTGTTTGAAGCATGAAAGCATGACATAGAAAGAAAATGCGCTCCCTTCCTCGATCTAAGTTGACAGCTTTATTGTCCTTGACAACTCGGCTAAACTTTTTGTCTCAGAACAAGTAGAGGGGACCCCAAAGGAGGAGGGGGCTAGTGCTCCCCTGAAACAATGGGACTTTTTTGGTGTGCTTTCTTCATCATTAAAATACTGGCTTCAACTTTGATACAATTAAGCTAAAGTGAGAGTTCCTCTTGATGTGTTGTCCAAAGATACACTCTTGTGTTTTCCAATTCCTCAAAAGATTCCCGCTGTGATTCAGGTTTTTTTTTCAGAGGCAATGACATCTGCTGTGAGAAATCTTTCTTCCGATACTGTGTATTTTGAAACAGGATAGTGAAGGTTTTTCATGTCCTGCGCTGCACTTCATAAGGCTCAGACCTGAGGAATGCAGCTCAGATCATTAAGGTTGCAGTGCTTCGCAACAAGCGGGCATCCAGCTCTCTCCATCACATGACATGTCAGTCGCTCTCCCCGAGAGGCCGTTGTCATTGGCAACCGCTGACAATGGGGCTGTGCAAGGGTCTCCCCCTAATACCATTCATATGTACCGCCGATGCTGTTGTCTGACGCTCAGGCAGCAGCTGCCCTCCGCGGCCCTCCAAGGATGTTTTTGTCCTCTGGGTTGTTTTTTTTACTATGAATAGAAACTTTAAATTCAAACCTTGGTTGCAATGGTTTTTACATTTTTTGTAACAAATGCATCGTATTTTGAAAGCCACTTAAATAAAAAAACACTCCTCCTTACAGAAACAACATACATCTACCAGACCAGTAGCATGTTTTTATTTAGTATATCATGTGTTTTATGCATTGCATTGATTTTTTATGTGCCAACTTGTTCAAAGAGTGGGTGCTAACTCAAGACCAACCTTTAAAGTCTTTAAGATTTTTGTTGGTACGAAATGTTGTGCTTAAAGCTTTGTGTTTCTCTGTCAATGGATAGGAGGGTCTTTTGTGTATGAACAAATGGTCTATAACCACATTTTGATTGATTGATATTACATTTACTGAGATTTTTCCTTTATGTACAGGAGATTGTTTTGGTAGAGGGAAGCCGTGTGTTTGAGTCATGGAAATCCCCTCCCCCACCTGTCTACATGGAGTACTTTTTCTTCAATGTGACCAATGTGAACGAGTTCCTCGAAAGGGGGGCCAAGCCAGTGGTCAAGCAGATTGGACCCTACACATACAGGTAAGATGCAAGACCACATCAATGCACACAGAAATGCTGCCAGAAAGAAACCGATGTGTCAATAAATCTTCCTTAATCTGACATATTGTCAAATATTTGATGTCCTTGAAAGTGTGTAGGAGGTGTTCTCTGTTTGCAGACTTGTACATAGGTCCACCACCAGATATTAACTTACTCTGAAAAACATTAAATTGGTGGTTTGTTACATTTGTTTTAAGCGTGATACCAAACGTATACATTCTATATAAACCAGACTGTGATGCAGTTTATATTTATTGAGTTTTGGGGTTCATGTAGCTATTTTAAATTTAGACTGCCCCAGGCAAACTACAGTCCAAAAAATAAGGTTTTGCAAAGTAGAAAATTAGACCTCTTCTTAAATTTCTGTTGAAATGTATCTGCTGCTTCTCTGCTTCCTCTATTAGGTTTTATTTAATGTGCTTCTGCAAACAGATTTTGAATAAAGGAAGTGTGACAGGAATAACTCTCGAAATATAATGATAATAAAATATATATTTATCTGTTTTATTGTGTTTGCGCCAGGGAGTACAGGACTAAGGACAACGTCAGCATGGTGCAAAATGGTGAGAAGGTGTCCGCATACAACACCAAGAGCTTTGTGTTCTTGAGGGAGAAGTCTGTGGGCGACCCAGCTGTGGATAACATCACCACTGTCAACATCCCTGCTTGGGTGAGCCATAAACTAAAGGTCTTACACAAATAGAGAAAAGTGGAAATTAAAGTAGAGGAAAGTTTAAAACCAAGTGAGTGCTTGTGGGTTTATTCTGCACTTTGTTTCGTGTTCCCTCAATGCTGACCGCCTCATCCTGCTTTCCAACTCTTCTCAACTCTACCCCACTCTCACTTCCCTTCTCTAGGCCGTGATGAACGAGTTGAAAGGGAGTTTCTGGAAAGCATCGATGGTGTCCGTCTGGATGAACTCTATGGGGAGTGGTCTGTTCACCACTCGCACTGTAGATGAATTGCTGTGGGGTTATGATGATCCCTTGCTGGCCCGCATCGCTTCCCTCAAACCTGTGGATAAGGTCTTTGGCCTCATGTACAAGGCACGTACAGCTCTTCAAATATCTATTCACTCATTCATTTTGGATTTTGTAATTTAGTGTGTAGTTTACAGAGCAAGTATTTTCCCTGGTAACACATTTGAGTATTTTCTTTTAATCAATGTAATAACTTAAATCTTTTGGTCTATTTAGAAAAATGGAAGTCACAGTGGGGAATTTGTATACCACACTGGGGAGCAGAACTACATGAATTATGGCCACGTTGAAACATGGAAAGGCCAAAGGTAGCCCTGTTGCAGTCTCACACAAACACACACCCCCTCTCTGTCTTCATACACTGTAATGAAACTTCAGTGGGTAACCTTTGGATTCAAACAGTTTCTCAAATGTACTGCATATTTACCAATAATAAGGATGTCTGTTTGCCTGTTGCCTGTTGCTGCCCACAGTTCAGAGCACAGGACAAAACATCCTGTAACCCTGAATATATTAATGGCTTTTTGTTGACCTTTTTTAACCCATTGCATTGCCTGAATACGTACTGTAGTCTTTAGTTAAGCGTCTTAATCCTGGGAAACCACTCTTATCAAAACACTTAATGGAATTTGGCACTGTTAAGATTAAACTGATAATACTGTTGACATGAAACATACCCAGCACGTAGCATTAATTATTACATTCAATTATTGGTAAACGAGAGGGATCTAGATGAAATTGTACTTAAAAAATATATATTAAAGACAAATGTTTCTGACAATATTTTGATTTGCAGACAGCTGGACTTCTGGACGTCTAACCAAAGCAACAGCATCAATGGATCCGATGGAAGTGCTTTCCACCCCTGGCTGGATAAAAATGAACGCATTTACATCTTCACTCCAGACCTCTGCAGGTACAGTTTAGCAGCACAGAGTCTTTTCTTTGTTCTTCTGCTTTCATGTGGCATCATTTTGAGATATATAAATCACTTTTGCTTTAATATTTTCTCTTGACGAGTGAGTGTAAATAAATATTACATAAATAGTTATGTTAACCTGTTTTGTGCTGTGCTAGCACATGCCTCTATGTTTGGAAATGTCTGTCTGTACTACTTATTGCTTTGGTCAGAACTAAAATAGCTAACAAAAGGAATAATTTTCAGTAATACAGATTCACATGGTGTCCATTGCATGATTTCTTATGTCATTGTTGATCCTGATACTTTTCCTCTAGTGCCACCAGCATTTAAAACTTTGTTCGTTTTATCCAGTACTTTGTTTATGACAACATTTCTCAACCATCTAATAAACCTCTATAAAGAAGCATAGTGGCAGATTAAGTACAGCATCACAGATCCACACTAGCATGGCTATAGACTGTTAGTCTTATCAGTAATTGCCCTAATCCTCTTCAAGACACTGGTACTAACCTACAGTGCTGTGAATGGGTCCAGGACATGGTTAAACGCAACACTCCAGCACGTACACTGCGCTTCGCATCGGTCAATCGGCTCGCTACTCCCTAAATGCAAGTGGTGACCAGGGTACCTCTCTACAAAAACACACTTGTTTGCTATCCTAGCTCCAACAAAGCCATTTGTATCCCTATTGATATCAGGACTGCAGAAAGTTTAGACATCTTTTGTGCAGACTGAAGACCCAGACTGTTTTGCCTGCACCATGGCCATTTAAAAAAAAAAAAAATAGTATTGTATTTAAAAGGATTAGCCCATTGGAAGCTAATGCACCAATAGCTTTGGCCTACTTGAAGCACTGCATGTTGTTGTTCTGTTCTGAGTTTGAATCTTCACGGTTTATTGCACTTGTTGTAAGTTGCTTTGGATAAAAACAGAAGCTAAATGAAGCGTGATGCCTTTATGGGCGTAGCATTCAACGGACTCAAGGACAAAAATAGGCTTTTATTAGTTCTAATGTATCAGTCAAGTCATCTGACTGCAACAGGAATTTGCTTTGTCCCATTTGACCTACTGTTAGCTAGTGTCCCACATCTGATTGTTGTTTCTTCGAATGGAGGGGTGATGTCTATTTCTGCTACATGACCTGGCCTGAACATGTTGCACACAGCTCACATCACAGCAGGATACAGGCTTTTGTATCTTGTATGGACATAAAGTTCACAGGCCTTGGATCCCATAATTATAATAACATCCTGATCACTTACAAACAGCACAACAGGTGACGTCTGTTTTCTCAACAATGCTTTACTGTGAATCCTTTTGTTTCCAAGAAGCCCTTCATGGAAAGGGTTCATGAACAGGAATGTTAGTCGGGAGTGTAATGGGAATGAAAGATGATTGAGTGACGAAGGAGTGAGAATGAAAAACGAGAGAAAAATCATTGTTTCAGTTCTTGACCAGCTGGAACGATAATTAATTGTGCATTTTGTTGTGTTATATTGGAAATGTCTGCCAGACATGTTCACTACTTATGCTCGTAACGGCTTTCAGATTTCCGGAGAACTTTAGCCTAGATGTTCTTGAAAGTTTAAAGAATGTTAAAAAATGTCCTCTTACAAAGTCAAATACTAATGAGTGGATTATTTGTATTTATTTAACAACTGCTACGCCTTAAGGCTGGCTTTTTGATGACTGCCTTGCCCTTGCTAATAACTAAAGGTTCTAATTTAGAAAACGGTGACGTAAACAAAATGTTTCTGTAGACGTCCCCCTCCTCTTTTAGTTGAGTATGGAAAGAATCTGTTCTAGCGGCATGGTTGTGCCTTTGACTCTGATTGGATGCGTTTCAAAAACCCCTGTCCTAAATGTTTACTCTTTCACCTACTTATTCATTGCCTGGTGGCTTCATCATGGCTGTCTGTGCTATTGTGACTCAAGACTTTACTCCCTGTATCCTGTGCCTTTTAACCTTGATTATAAGAGGAAATGTTCAATTAAGGCACATGTGTTAACCTTTCACACAGAGAGCTTGGCTTCAGTGTTTTCATCCTGAAGCTCTACTAAGAGAAGCTCGCCACTTATGTTTGGTAAAAAACACCTGCCACAGATCTGAAGAATAAAAAATGAGCTTGAATTCCCGTCTGTCTTGACCTCTGGTCCTGTAACTGACGGCTTAGCCACATAAACGTCAACATTTTGACGAAGTGTACACAGGTGTCATTGTTCAAATACCACCTTGCATTTTGCTAAACGTACATTTTTCCTCCAGTTATGATCTTTAATTTAAAAGACATGATTTTATTTTTAAAATATTCTGTCATTAAAAGGTATCCACAAAGAAAAAAAACAAATTAAAAACAAAGTTTCTACATTTAGCTTTTAAAAACTTAAAAATAGAATGGAACTCAGACACCAGCCAAGGTCAGAACTCCCACCCAGTGTTGTGGTGATACAGCGCCTCCACTGGTAGATAGGTAATATTTTAGGTTTAAAGCAGTACTGCAGCTGGGAGATGGCAAAAGCTTCCAAATCTAAATAAATAAATAAAATCGGACTAAACTGAGAAGAAGTTATATGAGAAATCAATGAGGTAAAATCTGCTAAAATCCGAACAACCCCACATTAACGCTATAAAGCTCTGTTTTGTCTTGAAGTGGTAATTGTGAAGAGCATGTCTCTCGGCAGACTGCTTTTCTTTACTTTCCATTTCATGTTAGTGACAAACTCGGTGATACGAGGTACGATTATTATTCGTATCAGATCCAACAAATAAGAAACAAACTGTGCTGAAAAAATAAGCTTGGAGGTAACTAATATAACATAACTTTTAACTTTTTATAAAGTCACCACATGAAGATTGAATTATTGTATATATAACTAATTATACAAGTTATTTTAAAATAAGTTTATTCCCCCATCTTTCCTCCATTCTCTTTACCATTGCTACGCCTGTATTACAATCTCACGTAATCAGAACAAATGTTGGCCCCCGCATATTTAGGGGATTTCAATACAAAATAACCATATTTTAGCTTATCTGACATTATTCTTGCTGTAAAGGTTTCACATGCCCAGCAGTACAAGGCTCAGGCTTTCCAAGTCCTGTTCTAGAAATGCATACAGCTTTTTACTTAGCTTCTCTCCCAAAGGTCAAGGGAAAGGGCTGTACAGTGTTGTTGCACTCTTGGTGTTCTGAGTAGTGAAGAGCCGCATCCTCTCGATCAGTTGGCAGACGCTATATGGACTCCTTTGTTCTCACTGAGAGTGGTCAGGATTCCCTAGGAAAAAACAGGAAAAATAATGACATTCAACCGAAGAGCGTCATTTTCTATTTTACTTCAGACGTACACAGGCACATTTTAGTGTGTTTTTTTGCCTACCTGGAAACAATTTAATAATTACGGAATAGATATTTGGAAGTAGTTTTTTGGTAATTTAATAGAGTTGTATCACTCTTGCTCCTCCATCAGCCCCTGTGTAACCATTGTAAAATTGGCTTTGTATTCCTATCTTATGCATATCGAGCATTGGAAAGAAAATTACAATTAATTCAGTATTTCTACAGTCCTAAGTGAGAATAATAAGAAAGCTGATTTCATTTCATCATGTCCGGCCATGTTGTCGCTTTACTCTGCAGGTCGATCTACATGGAGTTTGAGAAAGATGTGGAGGTGAAAGGAATCCCGGCGTACCGCTTCACTCCACCACGCTCTGTTTTGGCCAGCAAAGAGGAGAACCCCGCCAACGAGGGTTTCTGCGTCACCCCACAGGAGTGCCTGGGAACTGGACTCCTTAAAGTCAGTCCCTGTCGGAAAGGTAAATGTCAGCTTATGCAGCATATTTTCTCACCCACGCTTTGCACTTTCCCATGCCTCTCCTTTCACATTTCTATGTTCTGCGCCCACAATCCTATTCTCTCCTGTGTTTTTAGTAGCTGTACATCCTACACAAAGACCCTGAGCTTGACCTGGGCCTTCCTAGTGAAAACAAACCTTAACTTTGAAAGCTAAGATCTTTATTTCTGTTGCCCTGTTCGTTCTGATCTCTCCCCAGCCCAGTTTTTTTTTTTAAACTTATCTCAGATACTTCCTTTATTTTCCTTTTTCACTCACCAGTACTAATAAGCTTTTAAAGAGCCATGCCATGTGACACAGCTCTCCAGCCCTCTCAACACCTCTGACTATGACTGGCCAAGTTGTTGAGGGCGGGTAAGCCCTGTCACCTGATTCTGGCCTTGAATATGAACAGGCTCTGCCCTAGTGCCCGTGTGCCCTGACAAAAACTCTATTTTGTTTCTGAAATATCATTCATTTGATCTACACCAAATGCCAGTGAACATCATGTCTTCTTTTTTGTGTCAAAGTTACATTATTTTGCAAGAAAGCAGATTGGATGCAATACATGCATACTTGTTATTGCAAAACTATATTAATATTGTTATCAAAGACAAACAGACATGATGTTGCTTGCTCAATTAATAGTTTTTGTAAGATGATATTCATAGTGTACGACATCAACCGTCAACATAAATATTAGGCACACAGCGCAATAAAACCAAGAATTTGTAGGTCATGGTACACATTTTCCGTGATTCAAAGATTGAAAGGTTTTATTGTCATATGCAACGATAGCTTCAGAGTAGTTTGGGTAATGCTAATCTCCTTGGCTCGTCCTGCAATGCAACACACAACAGGAAATAAGAAAAATACAATGAAAACATAAAAAAATAGACATAAAAATGGTCCAAAGCTTGTAAAGCCAGCAACAGAAATGTCATTCTACTCAGATAAGGGGGATTTATAAGAAAGTGCAGAGGTCAGATTTAGGGTCACCTCTTAAGGAATGAACACAGTGATTAAGTGTGGCACACGTAAGTATATCAACACAAATCTGTGTGTGTGTGTGTTGCGCTTGAATGACCTTGTGGGTAGTCACAGGAACAGCCTCTCAGGTGACCGCGAGTGTCCAATGTTTTTGTGGAGTGTGTGTTGCCAAACGGAGGGGGAGGAAAACTGTCACCTCTGCCCCACTTCATCACTCCCTGTGACTGCCCCACGCAGACAGCATGACTCCGTTCAACACATAAGCAAGAACGTCTCACTTGACTACGCATTTCCTTATCTGTGAAAGAGGTCATATTGTAGGAACGAGGTTTATCCTGTTTATATGAGGAAGGAAATTAGCTAGAGTAACAAGATTATTTATCTGGATATAATATACAGCCCTTAATTTGTTCTACAACCGGGGAGGTGATCCATTTGCGGACCTATTGTTTATTTTCTTTAGAAGATTGCCCCTAAGTAGATTGCTGCATGTCCTGAAAGGAAAAGTCAGATTAATATCTCCTGACTTTCCCTTGAGGACTCTTTCCAAATGTTGTGCTGTTCCAGATGTTCTGATAAGATTTTAAATCAAACAACAGGATATCTAACATTAGATGAGAATGTTTTTACTATGCCGCTGCTTTGATAAATTGGCTTTTATATGGCAATGTCGTAAACAGATGCATTATTTTTTAACAACAAAAGCACTTTATAGAAACTAAGTGCTTGAGGGCATTTTCTGGTCTGACCTTAGATATCCTTACTGCAAACATTAGCATTTATTTTAGATAAGACTGTTATTCTCCTTAAAGTAAAACCTTAAGAAACACTGTTAGGTTATCCTATTGTTGCCTATGACATGATGATATCTGTGTTGACAAAGAAAATACTTTAATTAATGATTGTGAATGGGCAACATAACGAGTTGAACCTTATGGAGACATTTTGCATATAAAATATAAATAAACATTTATTAAACTTGTATTGAAGATGAGAAAACGTTGTCACAAAAAATATAGCCCACCATTTGTCATAAAGATGAACTGTTGTTGTTTTGTTGATTTCATCATTTTTCAGTAGAGAAATAGGCTTTACATCATCAGTTGTTGCTCTGCTTAATATTGTCTACTTTTTTTTCCTCAACCCTCCCATCTCCTCTCAAAGGCGCCCCAGTAGTCGCATCCTTTCCTCATTTTTACCTGGGAGAGGAGAAATACGTGGCTGCCATTGAAGGAATGTCTCCTAAAAGAGAGCATCACCAAACGTTCCTAGATCTCAACCCGGTAAGCCACCAGGCCGCAGTTCAGTTGCTTCAAATGCACTTTTTAATTGCAGGTATAATTATAACAGTAATGCTGTGGCTCATGTTCTTTCACAGTACACATCTCAATCCACTATGAAAATATGTATTAGCAAATCATTTTATCACTACTAAACCCCCTAGTGGCATATATATAGAAGTACAGAAGAAGATGTTAAACATCAACATTGTCTTCCTAAGACAGTGTCATAGATTTCATTTTGTTGTCTGTTCTGGTGATATAATGCTTCACTTTACAATATTACTTATGGCAAAATGTACATGAGCAAAGGTTATTGATAGAAATTATTATTACAGAAAATAGCAATAGGAATTGTATAATAATGTGGATGAAAGAGAACACGCCAACAAATGTTTAACAAAGCCATAGGTATTTGCTTCAAACTGTGGAATTCTCTACAGAATGGTTTAGTGGGTCATATATTAAAATAAAGTTTAAATAAATGTATAAAGAAAGAATCATATGACAACTTGGCTTACAGACCACTGGAGTGATTGTCCGTGCAAACAAGAGGGCGCAGATTAACATCCTGCTTAGCAGAATCTCTGGATTCCCGTGAGTATCTTCATTTAAACATGGCTATTCTATGTTGAACCAGTGTCTGATTGCCTGCACTGTACATGATTGCTTTTACACTCTTTTTATTGTGTTCACAACAGAAAAACTAGAAACATGAATGACACAATCTTTCCCGTCATGTTCATCAATGAGGTAAGAAACTGTAAAGACATGCTCACACTAGATTTGAACACATGAGTTAATCAGATCATCATCTTGAAGTTCTTGCAGCATTATACATTCTTTTTTTGGAGGACAAAAACATAAAACACAATTTAAATACACAATAACATTTAAACAACCATGGCAAATATAGAGAAAAACTTAAAAATAATAAATGCTTTATTTTCAACATAAAAAAGAAAGCATATATTATTATTATTTTTTGTTTTTTGTTTGTTTGTTTCCATGCCTTTTTTCAACTGATTTGGGATATGAGGCCTATATGACGCGTGTCATATGTGTTGGATATTATATTTGTGCTGTGTGAAAACATATGTTTGTGTTTTGAATTGAGAACATGTATCGACAAAATTAGCAAATAATAAAAGGCAAGAAAAAAAGAAAACTTGGAAAATCACTTTGTAAATCAATCAATTAAAGAATAAACACATTGCATTTTCAAGATGCTAAACCAGTCACTAATCAGATCTTAGTTTCCTCTACATAAGGCTTTGTCTTTAATTCACAGACTGTGGTGATTGATGATGCGTCTGCGGCCCGAGTACACAAGCTGCTGCTGATCGTCACTCTGGTGTCCAACTTCCCGCTCCTCATCGTGGGACTGGGGGCCATCATGCTCGCAATCCTCATCATCCTCCTGTACAGAGCCCACAAACAGAAGGTATGACAACACCTCTGACCTGATTTCCTTCTAACAAGCTTAACACTTACTTGCTGTGTGCCAAAAAGTAATTTGTGTTAATTGTTGTGTAATTCAGTCAGTTGCTTAACCACCCACTAATTGCACTGTGCATGTGTTCATGTGTCCCCGTGCAGAATGAAGTAAAGCATACTGTGTTTACCAAGCCGCTCTATGCTGTAAGTCTTTTTGGTTATTTTGCTGCTTTGTTGAGTCTTAATTGTCGATATGCATTTTGTATTCAATTTTCTTTTCATATAGTAAGATCACTTACTATATAAAAATGTGTTGTGATGCTGTACAGTACATCTAGTGTCTGGTTTTAACACAATAACATCACTTAGTAAAAATACATCTCTATTTAAGTATTTAAAAATGTGTATGGTAATGTAAGATGAAACGTTTAAGTACAACAATTGTTTTTGATACAGGTATAGGTCTACAAAGTAGGATTAGATCACTTTTTAACACATTTTATCCTCAATCTCCCTCTTCAGACATCCAATGAAGAGGACACTTCTTACTCTGCAGTGAGTGATAAGGAAAAGGAGGATCCTCAAAATGGAACATATATTGGTTTGACGGCTAAAAGCGAACCACAAGAGTAAGAAGAGAGGGAAAGGTGGTTTCGTACATGGACAACCCTCAGAATCACAAATAGGGATTTGCGTTTTCAGGAGAGAGAGAAAACTGTCCATATCTCCTCTATGATTGGAAATATTTAAAGGGTTTAGAGGAGGGGAACATGCTTTAGTCTCAACCATATTGTACTATATGTACATAATTGTAATGTCCAGGTCACGGTATTTCCAGAAAAAGCTTGACATTCATACAAAAAAACTGTGAGTCAGGAGCCAAATATTGCAGTTTAAATCAGTTTGCTGTAAGCTGCAGTTCTTATAATTAGAGTTAGAGAGAGCTTTTTGTGGTGGTCCTAAACAAAGAAAACCCACCCCTTTATACCTCAGAGGTGTGATGAATTTAATTTGAATGACTGAACTTATTCTGTTTGCCTGGAGCAGTGGTTCTCAACCTGGGTGTCGCAGGATCCTTTCTGGGTTTTGAGATGGTTGTTGAGCAAAACATTTAAATAACGCAAAGACCAACCTGATAATTGTGACTTGAAAAGGTTGAGAAACACTGGCCTATATCAGATTTAGGTGACTGACAACTGTGTAATACGGCACACATGAGGATTTGAGACCAGGGTAATTGAAGTCTGTAAACTGTGATTTCTTTCTTTTTGTATAGATATTATACGCCACTCTCAGGGGGCCACTCTCAGATACTATCAAAAAATAATATCTTAAGGAAGGGTAAAGAAGCAATAAATCATCTAAATTTGAATAAATTCAGTGTAACTATTGTTAATTTGCATTTGATCCTAACTAGATGTTACAAAACATGTTCATGGCTCATTATTGTCAGTTATGCACTGTGGGGGATCTGTGAACATCATTAGCACCACACCTGAGAAACCCTCAGAGTATGTTCTTTTATATATACAGTGTAAGGTGTGTTGAACTGTTCACATTCCTCTCAGTGTATAATGGGGAATATCAGACAAAACACTGTATATTCTGGATGTTTTAAGCTTTTGTGAAATATGAAGTTCTCTTTTTGTAAATGTTAATGTAGAAATGTCTCAATGAAGTAAGAGCTTCACAGTTATCTTCTAGTGCCATAATGAGCAACACTTTTATCAGCCATTTAAATCCCTGAATATGACAAGTTTTTATTGTAAAAACAATGATTCATAATGTACTGAATGTGTGTGTTAACGTATCTATGCCCTGTTTGACTGCTTACATTAACTCACGCCATATCAAAATATGATTCAGCTTATTATTAGTTCAATAGGGTTTTTGTTATGCTTTTGCTGAAGGCCTTAATAGCATTGTTGGTGCTCAATATAACACCCAACAAGATTTTCTTTATAATGTTTGTGAAATACTTCATGTCAGGGCAGGGTCTAGCTATTTCTACTAAACCCTCATGAAGGTTCAATATATGAAGGAACAATGCAGTTCTGCCTTTCAAGATTTGTTACTGAATTTATTTGGCCCTTTTATAGTTTTTACATATATTGTCAAAAGAACGCCATGTCACACCATCAAATCTCATGAAACTGAGAAATGTTGCATTTATTATCTTTTTTTGCCGCCAGGGTCAAACTGCACTTAATCACTCAAGGCTGCTCAACACATTGTATGTGCCATTAAATGCAGTATAGAAATACTGCATAATTAATACATTTAAACTCTGTTGAGCCCAACCTTTAGTACTGCTTTTATTTGTAGTTATATAATTGTAGGCATACATTAGTTATTATTCATACTGTCTCCTCTTACATGCACTATAATAAAAAAGCAATACATATATCAGAGATTAGCAAAGAAGATGTAACAAGTTTAATTCAAGCTTTGATTTCACTTTTTGTGGTCGTGTATACTTTAATCAGTTATGTACAATAGAAAACAATAAGGAAAATAAAATACTTTCTTTTGTCGAATGTACTATCAAACATGTATGAGAGGGGGGGAATAAATGGATGAAACTATATTTTTGCAAAAAGTACAGTATTACACAGTATTAGTGTTGTGGTGAATAAGATACATCATTTTTGTTGCATTGGTAAACCAAACCAAAACCTAGAAAGCACCATATGGACTGTTAACTGGGCTACTTTTTGCCATGCTTTTATAACAGATTTTATTTTTCTGTAATTATAGTTACTGCTATAACCACTAAGAATTATAATTGTCAGGTTGTTTTGAAATGCTGACTGTTAATACTATTTTTACTGTGTACACAAAATAAAAGTAGTTTCAGTAAAGGTGTCTTCTCTTTATTAAAGCCCTTTTGACTGTTTGATTGTCATCTCAGAGACGTTTGTAGCTAGAAATGTATTTACTCTTAATGTTTAAATACAAAAACAGATGTTTCCAGTGTTGTCATAGGCCCACATTGTTTTCTTTACTAGTTTGAAGTGTTGGGTGTGTGTTCTGTTCTAGGATAAGGCTCTATTGTCTCGGTATGGAGTAAAGGTAATATCCTCCTGGTCTTTGTGAGCTGACATAGTATAAATCACATAACAGGATACATCAGAAAAGGGAAAACACAGAAACCCCACCCTTATTTTACTTTTGACAAATATATCAATCAAGAATATACCCCTATATGATCCACCATTGTAGCTTCTTTTACAGTATAATAACTTTGATAATGTTTTTTCATAAAAGATGTTTTCACAATTTGTATCTGAGTCACAAGACTAGCAAATCCAGGAGAAAATAAAATGTTTGTGATTGAGGGTACTGTAAATGGAAGGGTCGATAAATTGGCCAAGAGGGCTTTGGAGGTTTAATGTGACAATAAAGCTATGGGATGCAGAGAGACATTTTTAGGAATAATCTGTGGGAATTGTGGATGCCTGAATTGACATTAATATGATTACTGAGCATGTGACAGAGCACAGGCCATGGTTAATACAATGTTTTATATATGATACGGTGCTAGGGTAGCTGATCTGGAAAAGGAGATTTATAATAGGAGTCGATTGTAAAACAAGCATGGAAAATAACATGTAGGTTTTTTTTAATGCGGTTTTGGATTGACCCAATCAACACGCCTAATCAGATGATGGCGCTAAAGCGCCTCTAAACCGGATGTTAACCGCCGTTAAAGAAGCAGAAGAAGAACTGCGAAGACGAAGAAGAAGACAACATGGCGTTCAGTTTTGGCGGCGCAGCGGCTAACCCTGCAGCAAGTAAGTTTAATAAACCTGGGAGTAGTTTAATAATGCTGCAAAGAAAGATGCTCATTACATAGTTTCTAAATAGTGTTATTTTGGTGTACATTCACGATCAATTACACTAATAAACGGTCAACTGACAGCGCAAGTGTCTGTCAACAGTCATGAGAGTTGGATATTTTACCGGCCGACAAAATAAATAATGCGATATGTTTTCTCTATCCGAGACCTGCATATGGCTTTTTAACCAGATTTGGGAATGCTTTAACTCTTTCAAGTAGGCTTCAAGTAAACGGCTCTCTTTTGATACCCAACCTTACTGCATGTGTCCCGTTATGATGTAGCTAGCCCTTAGCTAACGTTAGCTGTTTTGGCTAATGAACAATCCTCAAGTTTACTCATGTCAACGTTAAAATATGAGCTTCGAGTTTGCAGTGGTGTAAAGTAACTAAGTACATTTACTCAAGTACTTTATGTGCAATTTTGAGAAACATGTACTTCAGTGCTTCAATGTTTTGCTACTTTGGACTTCTACCCCACTACAATTCAGAGGTAAATAGTGTACTATTACTCCACTATGTTTATTTAATAGCTTTTTAGTTACCGTAGTTACCAGATTTGGATTAATGATGTGAAATGTAATCAACACAACACAAAACAAAACTTTATTTACACCTGGAGTAAATTCACAAGCTACCCTGCAGTCTAAAAAAGTGATGCAAATTAGCTGAAACTAGCTTTACCAGCTTTGATAACACATTAATGTATCAATAATTATAAACAAAACATATATATATTCTGGAATCAACCAATTTTCATAAAGGGTACTTTTGCTTTTGGTACTTTAAAGGTAGGGAAGGTAAGAATGGAGAAACCAGCTTGAGTCTGCCTCTTCCTTCAGACTTCCTTACAGAGCCCCTCCTCCAACACACACGAATGCGCACATGACCAATGAGGGCACGAGATACGTTTGTGCACAGATGGAAGGCTGACAGGCAGGTTGGCCATCCAGTTATTTTAGCCTACCCCACCTTTAAGTATATCTTCATGCCAACACTTTTGTACTTTGACTTGAGTAACATTTTGAATGCAGGGTTGCGGTCGAATAGTCCAAAAATCAGCTCCTAACGTCTATCCCTATCGTCTATCCCTTGACCTCTGAGTGAAACGTCACGGGGTTAAGGGATAGTGGATAGGAGAATTCAAAAGGATTTAGGAGAAGAGACTGCGGTGCTTTAGAGAATCCGACTGCACTTTCACTATCCAACGTGTTTATGATGCNAGCCGAGACATGTAGTTACGGCTGGTACGACTGGTTCATTCACTTCTCATCTGTTATTTTACATAACGCGCTTTACAGGGTCGTCAAATTCCTATACTTCCAAGATTAGTTAGTCTAATGGTATCGGTAATGTACAAGGGTTGCAGGATTACTGTCCTTCGGCTTTCCGTAATATGTTTATTATATGAGAATTATCGACTACAAAAAAAAAATGTACCGGTGTTAATAGTAATAAATTTTTGGTTTATACTTGTAACTCTTTTTAACTCCTTTTTGACTACTAAGGTTTACAGACACATGTTCATCATTAATCAACACGACTATGTATGTAACGTTCGTTTACACAGTAAAGAAAAAAGTGAGGAGCACGACTTGGTACCGACTTTGGATGGTTAGTCCATCCCCGCCGAAGTGTCCTTATGCAAACCCTTGTTTTAGTGCGGATAAATTTTCCGACTCACCAAAACCGTCCCGTCACCCACAAAAGAGTTACGCTCATTTGGACGACGTCCTCGGTTATAAAAGTTTCGTAATAATGCAGTGAGCTCACGGCGGCTTCATGACAAGGTTAGAGGTCGTATGAACCTTTGACAGATGACATACGGGCCTAGCATGAAGCAATCCTCTTTTAAAACTCGACGTGTACTCATCTGAGTACCCAGAATTTTAGGGGTGTTACTGAAACGCGTCCTCTGGTTAAAGGGGTTTTGGAACCTTCGGGGAGTTACGTCACGCCGTTTACGAGCGAAGAAGCAAGAAGAACACATTGCAGTCTCCAGGTTAGCCCACAGACAATCGGTACGGGCGTAGGGAGACCAGGATTCAGCTTCTCGACGAAGGCTCCCACCCAGATATATTTCCGTCCACCAATAATATTACAAGCCGTCAGACAGTCCCAGTGGGCTGAGCGTACGTCTGACTAGACGGTCTGGGGTGAAGAAGTAACTACAAAAAACTCTGCCTTGGTGGGTCCGAAAGCAAAAATCCGCAACAATCACACCAGGATAAGCCGCACATCCAGCTAGGGAGGATCCGCGGTAGTAGGACCCAGGGTTACAATCGCTATCATTACGCCCTCCCGGGCCGATCGAGGGTGAGGACCGAAGGTTCGTTGGTACGTAGAGACCTCTCCAGCAAAAGTCTCCACTTAACTTTAGAGATACGACGGAACAACTTCCCCGCTCCGCCATGAACTCGGTATGATCCCGCACGAGAGCACAGACAATACGTCCTACACGGATCAAGATACGAAACCCGAACAGGACCGGTCCCCGCTCCCAACCGCGAGGGCAGCCTCGGGCCGGCCTCATAAGGCCTCCTGAAGTTCTCCCTGATGTTACCCCCAGTCCGATAGTTCGTAGGTCAATATTAGGACTCACGCAACAACTACTCGTGCAGGTTGGAGGGGTTGCGTTCGGATAGTTTAAAAATCAGCTCCTAGGTTCTAACCCTATCTCCTATTCCTTGACCTCTGAGTGAAACGTCACAGGGTTAAGGGATAGTGGATAGGAGAATTCAAAAGGATTTAGGAGAAGAGACTGCGGTGCTTTAGAGAATCCGACTGCACTTTCACTATCCAACGTGTTTATGATGCGCCAGCAGACGTCATAAATGTGCGTCTGCTGCTGTGGGGAAACTATGGAAACTACAGTTTTCTATACAGCGGACTACAACATGGATGTATAATAAGAACGAGGGACTACTGTAAACTCATCGAGAGACTCTGCACCGTGCTCTGATGCTGTTGCTTTATGCTTTATGAACGGGGACAACAGAGAAACATATTCTTCATGACCAAAGTTGGAATTGAAATAAAAAAGGAAAGTGAAACTTATGCTCGTCACTCTCTCCCTCCGGTCCACATTAATACAAATGATCCCAATACGTATGATTGTATGAACTATGAAAATATCTTAAAATCAATACAAATGTATTTGTTATAAACGTTAGTCCTTAACATCTATCACTGTGTATATCACCATTCAAACATCTTTTTAAAAGTTGAACAAAGCTCACAGCTCAGTAAAGACTGTGAAATGTTGACTTTATTTGATCATTTCAGTAAAAACTAACGTTCATATTTCTCTTTTTGATTATAATACTGATTACCGTTCAAAACAAGTTACCCTTTTAAAACGTAACTTTCATGATATAATTTCTCGGTCATAATCGGTTGTTTCCGTGAACGGCCGAATGTTGTGTGACGGCAAATGCTGCGTCTGCAAGGCATTGTGGGGCAGCATTTTCTCCTCTCCTTTCGTCAAGGGAGGTCCAGTGGTTCCTAAGCTAAAGGAGGTTATAAAATAAGTTTGAAACCTCCTTTCCTATCATCTGGAGAATTCGAACAGCACTTGTCATCGCTGCCACTGAGGTACTTCCGGGTCACTCCGTTAGGAAGGTTCCTAAGCTAAATGGACNGCCTTCTGGAGTGGCCCAGTCAGAGTCCTGACCTCAACCCAATTGAGATGCTGTGGCATGACCTCAAGAGAGCGATTCACACCAGACATCCCAAGAATATTGCTGAACTGAAACAGTTTTGTAAAGAGGAATGGTCCAAAATTCCTCCTGACCGTTGTGCAGGTCTAATATGCAACTATAGGAAACGTTTGAGGTTATTGCTGCCAAAGGAGGGTCAACCAGTTATTAAATCCAAGGGTTCACATACTTTTCCCACCCTGCACTGTGAATGTTTACCTGGTGTGTTCAATAAAAACATATAAGTTTGTGTGGTTTTAGCTTAAGCAGACTGTGTTTGTCTATTGTTGTGACTTAGATGAAGATCAGAACACATTTTATGACCAATTTATGCAGAAATCCAGGTAGTTCCAAAGGGTTCATATTTTTGCAACTGTAAATGGACTATTCGACTGCAACCCTGGACTTTTACTTGTAACAGAGTATTCCTACACTCTAGTATTTCTACTTTTACTTAAGTACAATATCTGAGCCCTTCTCCCACCTCTGCTAGCTATTGAAATCCGTTGTAGCTGTACGTTAATGTAACTGTCACGACACTCAACACTCATAGCACTCTCTATGTTCATGTGAAGGCACGTCCGGGTTTTCATTCGGTTCATTTGGTGCCAAAACTACAGCATCAACGGCAACATTTGGCTCAGCAGCAGTCCACAGATCCGATGGTCACTAAAGAGGGTACCTCTCCTCATCTGAGCCCCAATAATCAAAGCTACTCGGCTTTGTTGTTGGGCAGTTGTATTGAAGAGATCGACTAGGTCTGTCTCATCCAGATTCGTAGGAACAGCAACTTATACACCTGCCACTTCATTAGGTACATTTAATGCGTATTCAATACAACAATGTTGCCTCTACATGCATAATAATGTTCAGTTTACTTTGACACTGTAGGAGAGGTATCACTTTAAAAACATTGTTATGATTGAGCTATTAGTTTGCAGTGGTGATATACTTGTATTTATTATTTTGTCTGGCATTTACATCTGAGGGGCAGAATAGTATAATTACCTCAACATAATGTACTCCAGCACTACGCTAATAATAATAATAATAATAATAATAATAATAAATTGTATTTCTATAGCGCTTTTCTTGAACCCAAAGATGCAAATACCCACTAAGAACTCAATTATAAACATAGTTTGTATTGGATTTAATGACGTTATTAGTATTACTGTTATCTTTTTTTAATATATTCTTTAATTAGTTATTTCTCACATTGTCTTTTATTTCCAAAAGTAATTTGATATAGTAAAACAGCTTCCTTTACAAAGGGTTACAATATAAAGTTCTATTCTTCAAACATGAAAGTAAATAATAATTGAAAACAAATTATAACATATAATAAAAACAGTAACCAATGCAAATAACAAGCATATCAAAATGGACAATAAACATGTGTTATTTATAAGTTCACCTTACATAGGTACACATTTTCAGTCTAAAATACATAAGAAAATATTTAATTTCATCCAATTTATGTATCTCAAAATGAAATGCAGTACATTTTCAACATTATTTAATGTAAACTCCCTTTTACTCCTATTAGACTAGCTCAGGGTCTATGTGCAGATTAGTCTATATGAGTAAGAGATGATCCTTTTATTTATCAATATTCCCAAATTGTCTCCATTTGTGGTTTCCATCTTTCTGTAAAAGATCACTCCATAATCTTGGCATATGTCGTTTAGCAACATGTGGATTTGGAATCATTATGATCAAACAACATCGATATGAAATCATAGAGAAAATGAACTGATCTTGTGATAACTATTGGTAGTTATCACACAGCCCTGGTTATATCCAAATCTCTGTCTGCCAGTTTAACTCACTGCCGTTCTTGTCTGCTTTTTTCTTTTAGCTCTTACAGCTCCTGGTTTTGGGGCAGCCCCCACCGCTGCTGCTGCACCAGCCACAGGATTCAGTTTTGGCTCCACCAACACTGGTAAGATACAGGTGTTATAAACAAAGCAATGGTTTTTAAGGTACCTGAAGACTGTGTTTACAATATATGCAGTCCCATATGAGGCCTGACCTTTTGTCCTTTTAACTCCTTCATGTCATTCTCTCTTTCTCGCTGCCTGCCTCCGCTGGCTGCAGGATTTGGGGGGCTGGGAGCTGGAAACACCACGGCTGGTGGGTTTAGTTTTGGGGGGTTTGGTTTAAATGCCAACCCAGCAGCAGTCAGCGTTAATGTGGGGTGCTTTGGTACAGCAACCACCACTGGCACTGTTTTCAATTTTGGTAATAGCCTGGCTAGCACAGGTAGATGACCTTTGTGATTAATGAATCAGTACAGTCTGTCTGTAAACACATTTTCATCCATTTCCACATCTGTGTGGTGCAGTGATTTTTCATCTCACTTGTGGCTTTGTCTCATAAAGTGCCATGCATCGTAGTTTCCATTTGCATGAGGAGACAAAATGTTGTATCATGCACTCACCTTTTGATTTCTTTGCAAATCTAGTAAATTTTCACCTTCTCTGTAAAAAAGATAAGCAAAAAATCAGTGTCCCTTTCTGTTAATCTTCAAAGCTCTGTCGTGATTTTAAGCTCCCTATATGCAGGAGACAGTCAGCTCTTTCATTTTTTTTTTTATTCACTCCATTTATCTATCTTTCAACCCTTTTTGTATCACCTCCTCCATCTCACTTGGCATGATTTGCTTAACATTTCAGGTACGTTTGGTGGCTTTGGGGCAGCTGCAACAACTGCACCTGCACCAGGATCCACTTTTAGCTTTAGTACTCCTGCCAACACCACAGGTCAGCAGTGTAACTCTTATTGCTTTTCTTTATGTATGTTTATGTCAAGGAAATACAAGTTGCGTGCATACAGCGTTTAAAAAAACACATTTCCAATAACAAAAAACGTAGGATATTTTTTCTCACTGTTGATATTTTGTTCTGTTTTAGGAGGCCTGTTTGGTAACACACAGAACAAAGGTTTTGGGTTCTCCTCTGGGCTTGGTACCGTGGCTCCTGCTGGGGGAACAGGATTTGGAACTGGATTAGGAACAACAACCCTGGGAGGGTTTGGAGGTTTTAATATCCAGCCCACTCAGCAGCAGACAGGTAAGACCTGGATCTCAAGGACAGCTGTTGTCAATACAGAAAATTCAAGCTTATATCTGAAATTGCTTCTCAGTTAGTTAATTATCAGTTTCTTAGGCAGTATTATCATGAAAATGAAATTAAAAGCACATAATAGTCGGCTCGTCACTGACGATAATCACATTGAAGTACGTTTGAGCAGCAAAAGAAACACGGAATTCAAACCATTTCAAAATCCAGCCACCTATAATTCTTTTCTCAGCAGGGTCACACACAAACTTCCATTACAACTCTACAAACGATTTACCTCTTATCCCTGCAGAGGGCGACAACAATCACATGTTTACAGAAATCAGCATTATTATCGTCATCAATACAAATGTGCAGTTGAAGCAAATATAAAATACTGTTTAAGTTTTGACATTTTTGGAGACTTTTGTAGTATTACCCTGTTAATACAAGACCATAAAGATGTTTCAGGAAATGTAAAGGACTACACAATCAGACGTGATATTTGACCTCACCTGCCCCCTACCAGGAGGCTTGTTCTGTCAGCCGGCCCAGCAGCAGGCCCAGCAGCAGGCTCACGCTCAGACCACCCAGCTGTACCAGCAGGTCACTGCTCTGTCAGCCCCCACCTTGTTAGGAGATGAACGTGACACCATCTTAGCCAAATGGAACCAGTTGCAGGCTTACTGGGGCACTGGGAAGGGCTACTACAGCAACAACAACCAACCTGTCGACTTCACGCAGGAGAACCCATTCTGCAGGTTCAAGGTAATGACCGATAGTTTATAAAAGTGTTTTGAAGTGTACTTTAGGTTCTTTTGAACTTCGTCAAATTGTATTTCTGTGATTTGTTTCCTAGGCGGTGGGCTATAGCTGTGTCCCAGTGAGTAAGGATGAGGACGGTTTAGTGGCCTTACTTCTCAATAAAAAGGAAGCTGATGTGCGAGCGCAGCAGCAGCAGCTGGTGGAGACTCTTCACAAAGTCCTGGGAAGCAACCAGTCTCTCACTGTCAATGTGGATGGTGTCAAAGCCCTGCCCAATGACCAGTAAGTAACTATAATGTCATTCACTACTATAACACACTTGGAAGACAAGGAAATGTAATTGTATTTATGTTCAACATTTCAACGACAAAGCGATTTAAAGTGCTTGCAAATAAGCAACACTTTGGCAAAAAAAAAACACATCTTCTGCCTTGATTTAAAGAATTGAGAGTTGGCAGCAGACGTGAAGTTTTCTGGTATTTTATTCCCAATAGATGGAGTGTAAAACAAAACGCTGATTGTACATTTAGTTTTGACTCTGGGAACAGAAAGCAGACCCGTCCCTGACAACCCAATATAGGTCTGGATGGTTCATAATGTAGCAAAGGATCAGAAATGTATTTTGGTCCTAAACCAAAGCAAGAATTTTAGGTGTAATAAATTCTATAAATCAAAAAAATGTAATGAAATGTTTGTGTGTTCTTTGCCCTAGGACTGAGGTGATCATTTACGTGGTGGAGCGTTCTCCTAATGGCACCTCCAAGCGGATCCCTGCCACCACACTCTTCAGTTATCTGGAGCAGGGCAACATCAAGGCCCAGCTCGCATCGATCGGAGTGGCCATGTCGGGGACGCGCACAGAGCTGTCTCCAGCTCAGCTCAAACAGCTGCTGCAGAATGCACCTGCAGGTAAATGCATAGTTGTGTCATCATCTTGATGATTTGAATTAGTTTGTTGGTGATTAGAAGTTATTTACTTCTGAGGATGTTGTTTCCTCTCACTAGGAGTGGACCCCATCATTTGGGAGCAGGCTAAGGTGGACAACCCTGAGCCAGACAAGTAAGTGAACAAAGGGGGTTTATGAACAATGTGATGACGGGGAGTAGATCCTCTAGTTACTGCATTTTCATTTCAACCAACATACTTGCATTTGACCTTCCTGGTTAACACTTACTGTACCAACTGCTTAAATGCTAGCTAAATCAGAGCTAAGATTGTATATAATTCTCTCAAGCCCCATTCCAAGTTGAGCATGACATAAAGCAGGCAAGTTTGTTGCACCCATGGTGTTGATAATAGTCTTGCACACCTGACCTTTTATTGTATACTGCAGTTTTTAGTGCATATGTCTTTATCAATTCTCCTCTTAACTCCCTGCACCACCTATGCAATAAAGAGCTACTCTTTTTGCACGTTTAGCCTAATTGGATGCACGTTTTCATTTAAAAGAAGCTTCACACAACCAAATCAGTGCTTCATATTTTATGAGGTTTAGTGTTATACATTTGCTCAGATTTGGGTGTTTGCAGCCGCTGCCTAGACTTCCTATATATATTGAATTAAAGTTCAATTAAACAGCCCTTTTTTCTCAAGAGATTTAGAAGTGTTTCCATGGCTCTGACATGCTTTAACATTGTCCATTATGCACCTCTTTTCTGCCTGTTGATTTTCTGCGATAAAAAAAAATGACATTAAGTAACATCATGTAGAAATGCATGATTAAATTTAATTTAAAAATGTGTCCAGACTCATACCAGTGCCCATGGTGGGTTTCAAGGAGCTCCTTCGCAGGCTGCAGTTCCAGGAGCAGATGACCAAACAGCACCAGACCAGAGTGGATGTAAGTGAAAACACGGCTGTCTGTTTTAGCTCTCCAAATGTCAAAGAAAGACTCGCTGGACATGGGCACAGTGCCTTCCGATAATCAACAAAGGTATTTTGAGTTTGTGGTGTCAAGGACAGAGTACACAGATGTCCAATAAATGCTGCCAACAGGTTGTTTATAGCCAAAATAAATATTATAAATACAGCCACAAGTGTTTACTTTTATGTGTATCAATGCGAAGCTCTTTTTGTGTCTTATTTCCCTATTTTAGAGAACTTCGGGCTCCGTTTCTTGCGTGAAAGGATCTTTATTAACAAGCTTCATTAATATTATAGTGGCAAAGGGAACTCACCACTCACTATTTGTTGAGGGAAACTGTGTAGGACTGAGTTGAAAAACTGAACATAGTTTGTTGTTGAGCTAAATTGTTTTCTATTAAAAATGTTATCGGTAGAGAAATGTCAAATGTTAATTTACCTCCCTTCGTTTTTCCCAAACAAATACTCATCACAAAAAACACATGGAATACAGATTATTTCTGGTGACATTAGTGAGCTGCAGAAGAACCAGGCGACAACAGTGGCCAAGATTGCGCAGTACAAGAGGAAGCTGATGGATCTCTCTCACAGGGTGCTGCAGGTAGCTGCTCTCTTTGTTCAGCCACATTTAGTTGGTTATTGACAAGGTCTGTGATAAAAGACATCTCCCCACTTAGAGTTTGAATGAATGCCCAGGCACTGTCTGCGTGTCCAATATTTTCTTTGATATTTATCACTCCTCCCTCCCATCCCTGTTTTCCTGCCAGGTGCTAATCAAACAGGAAATCCAGAGAAAAAGTGGCTATGCTATCCAAGTGGACGAGGAGCATCTCAGAGTTCAACTGGATACCATTCAGTCTGAGCTGAATGCGCCCACGCAGTTCAAGGTAAGGATGCCTAAAGCAGTGGCGGTTCTAGACCAATTTGACTAGGGGGGCCAGGCTGGGGCCAGTTATGTCATGAGAGGGGCACAATAAAAGCGGGTTACAAAGACAGTATAAAGTTATTGTGTAAAATAAACATAAAATACAGTAATTGGTATTTGTTTTAGTAATTGGTAATTTGTTTTAGTACATTTAAGTTACAATTTAATTAAAACACATAAACAGTATTTGCTTTTATATGAGGTAATGAACAGTTTAATCTCCTTTGTACATCCGGGTCTCCGATTTGATTTAGTTCCAATAAATTGTAATATTGTAAGCTTTTTTTTTGGAGCGGCGCCACGGGGGTCCCTGGTCAGTGTTACGGGGGCTATGGCCCCCTGTTGCCCCCGCCCCGCTAGAACCGCCCCTGGCCTAAACCAACAAGTTATACATGCAAGCCGACCGTGGACATGTTTCCATTCATCAAGCTCTTATTAGAATGCAAATCAGGATAAAAAGGGTTTACTCTGTTTGAAAATGATATATTACCAAAACAAATTGGTTTTCAACAATGAATTCAATATCCTGTAAGAACAGTTGGTCGATCACTTAGAAGTTATTCAGGAAATAAAACCGTTTTCATTGGTATTTTAGTATTATTTTCGCTAACCCGATCTGGTTACATTGCAATTATTTATTTTTATTTATTATTTAAGGTGTCCTGGGAAGGTTTCAACAAACTAAAGTGTTTACATTCAATGTTGCTCCCCAAAATGCAGGGTTTTTTTTTGTTTTAAGTTTGAAACCTGCATTGTTAACATCCATGTTTGCTAGCAAGCATTATTACTCTTTACTGCCTTTGCCAAAGCATAATGTGACACCATTAGCGGTCATGAGTTGTTGGCCATCCTTGAGATAAACAACACATGTTGCCTTTTAAGCTTCATTTCCATCAAGTTGTATTTTTGGCTTGTCAATCCAACGCTTGGGACAAAGTTTTTGGTGGATATTTTACAGTATTTGTGTTGTTTTCTCTTCCAGGGTCGGTTGAATGAATTAATGTCTCAGATCAGGATGCAGAATCACTTTGGAGCTGTGAGATCAGAAGAGCGATACAGTGTTGATGCA
>NW_011333345.1:9667-19835 GCF_000735185.1 Notothenia coriiceps | reverse complement strand
AAAAAGCTCTTTATTTTTCTCATACTGCCTGTGCTGCAGCACCTCTTTTCACCCTCTGTCTGAAACCAGAGCCCAGTCTGCTCTGATTGGTTAGCTGGCCGGCTCTGTTGTGATTGGTCAACGGCTTAGAGATGTCCCGCCCCTTAGCCTATCACGTACATTGTGTTGGAGCGCTAGGTTATAGAAGCTATATTAATATTCCATGTCATATATATATATATACATATATACATATTGGTATATATAATAAATACATGTATATTTTCTATTTTATTTTATTTCTATTCTTGTTTATTTCTTTCTAGTTTTGTTTTATTGTAAAATGCCTTGTCTTTTATGCTGCTGCAACAAAAACTATTTCCCAAATTGGGATCAATAAAGTACCATCTTATCTTATCGTATTACGTAGTGATGCCACTATGTTCTGGAAGTAAACAAAGGAGTCCAACGGAGGTGGAACGTTGGGATTTTAGCCTTTGCAGACCATTTACATACACTAAAACGTATAAACAAACACACTACAGGAAGGCGAAAAAGCAGCCCCTTTAAGAGCAAATCAAGTTTCTTCCTCAACATTTTAGTGGAGTAGAAGTATAAAGTAGAATTTTGCATCATATGATAACGCATTACATGCTCCCCCCTCCCTCATAAAACAGGATACACATAACAGTCATAAGCCTTGTCAGTACATCTAACAAATATATCCTGAGCTGCTAAGAGCCGTGTGTTTATCTGTGAAATCCATTTCAGGGTACATTTTCCCTTGAAGTCCCTTCTGTGGCGTGTGTCATGCTTTCCACTTCCACCGTCTGTTTAACTGAATGGTCTTTCTGTGAGATTTGTGATGGAAACATTACAAAAAACGATACGAAGAAAGAGGCCCAGTCAGTCTGGTTAAAAAGCAGAGGAGCAGCTCAGTTTCTCTTCAGGCTGAAGGTCAAGAAATCATCTGACTTTGTTTGACTTTCCGAGGCAGTCATGTGTGCCTTTGTTTTGGCATTTCCTCAGAGGAAACTCCTGATTACTCAGTGTAAAAATACGCAAGTGACTTATGGGGGGTGGAATCCGAATAGCTCAAAGTCAACCATCAACGTTAAGAAAACTATTCACCTCATATGATTCCTAAAAGGAGAGTTTCAACCAACTAAAGAGCTGCAGAACTTTATCAGTGACGTAATTCTCTGCCATCACACAGGCAAAAAATGCCCAAATTCTATAAAAAAGCCTGTGGGTTTTTTCTGTGATCAATGAAAAGACAAGTAATTTCATCATATAATCAATCTATACTGACATGCACAGGTTAATGTGACATTTAACGTTGTCCGCAGTTCTGCATCCTGGTGCAAAAACATGCTGTCAGTGTGCTGACCATCACATATAACAAAATGTGACAGTGAAACATACAGGTATCTTATAATGGTCACCCCTCTGTGGGATTGTTTCACTGTACATAAATACTAAATGAACACGTTTACACACAGATAATTCAATCAGTTCACCTTCAATCAAGCCACTGAGGAAGCTTTCTCAGACTCAGTTTGTGCACTTGTCATGCATGTAATATGTTATTTGAACTGAAACATGTGTTGACAACCTCTATCATGTTAAGGGCCACAAATAAATATGTCCATCTATCTATCTATCTATCTATCTATCCATCCATCCATCTATCTAATCTTCTAGTAAGATGAACCATGATGGCTGGGAACAAGGTGCTTGTCAGCAACAGGAAAATGAGGCAACTCACTGAGTTTTGAATGGGAACCCAGTTACAAACTCCATTGGGAAATGTGCATATTTTAAATTGCTCCAGGTTTAACACCTTATTAATGGAAGTTAGAAGATAAATGAAGAGTTCATCTGTAATATAACCCCCATTTATTCAGTTCGGCGTGCTAACAGTCGATTAAAAACAATTACATTAGGTCAAACTGAACGTTTTCATTATATTCCCTTATCCTTACGAATCCCAGAAGCTGCCCTCTAGCACTAAAATGTGACGATAAAAGAACAACTAATTTACACTTCGTAGAAGAATATAGCTTTTTTGTTTGATTTTTTGAATGCCGAATTTACCAAAATAGACAACAAAATGGTAAAATGCTGTTTATTCAATTCTGGCGGGATGCATTTTTCCACAAGGCAAGATAACCTTACATTCTGAGTTTGTTTCAATGGGGTTTGGCGTGATGCAATTGGGTGTGTTCCCATGCGTAAACCGATTCAAAATTCAGAAATCGTGAGAAAGTATGATGTGTTCAAAATGCATCCTGGAAAAATAATGAGTTCATGGTAGGAAAATAGCATTTAACCTACCTGTCAGTGAGTGTTGACTGTGTGCCACTCATTGGGGCTTCCCTTTCCGACGACTTCACCCAAATAGCATTTTCTGGCTGTTATTTATTAAAACATGTTTATTTTGTCTCCTCGGTGTCCGTCCATTTCCAGAAACTTCGACGAGGTGTAATTTCCAGCATATGGAGTGAAACAAAATCCCGTTATCCTGATTTCATTGAAGGAAAATCCCAATGCAAAGCGAAAGAGGTCATATATTATTCCCAGAAGTCCACAAAATTGCTAGAAATAAAGAAAGTAGCAACTTTTTCCTTAGGGGTGTGAATGGGTTTCATTAGACAGCTGCATCGATAGAGACATCTGGAAGAGACACTTTTTTAAAAAGTTTCTTTCAAACTTTTCCAAACTTTATCTCCAAGTTGTGCACATCTCTATTGCTCCTTGTGAAATACTTCCATGTTGATGACACTGCAGACTATTCCTGATTATTATCCCGGGAAAGATTGCGTCAAACTTTGGCTGCTAAATCCAAAATGAAGGTCCAGAGTCCACAGAGTTTTTGAAGCATCCTCCTCCTCCAGGTTTGTTAATCCTCACCTAATTCGCACGAGAGTCTGACTTTTTTGTGTTGCTACAAAGTGTGATACAAATGGAAAAAGGAAATGCTTTGTGCCCCCTCCCCAAAAAGAGAGTCAAAAAAGAGGAGAAAAACCCACCTTCCATCCCGATGCGTTCAGGAGCTCCTCGTACTTTGCGAAACTGTCAGATTTAAAAAGCGATTTTGTGGTTTTATTTTTACTTTAAATCACAGATAAACATTGTACGCACATTTGTTAAGCACAGTTTGAAGGTTGTACTTTGTTTGAGTATTTTATTGTTATGCTACTTGTTCTTCACGATATTACAATGGGAGATATTGTACTTTTTAGTCCATTACATTTGTTATGACAGCTACTTTGCAGAGTGTATTAGACCTACTACTAAATCAGGATATTTTCACATGTTAGACCTTCCAGCAGTATAACTGTTATTAACCCCACCATCTGAAGTGATTAATGTATGGACAATTATAATGCAAACATGTATTTTTAGCCTATATAAACCAGTGGGACATAATGCAAATTGAGTATATTACTCTTGGTATTTCATGATAACTTGGGATTGTCATGTTTTTACATATAAAGTACAACATATACTGACTAGTGACACCCTCACAGGTGTAAACAATGTGAAGCATGTGTGATTTATATATGTGTATACAGTAGGCCTATGTAGTGTAAACAAATGTATCTGAATTATTTCGAAAAACACTTTAATACATTAATTGAGATACTTTCTCTGCATCTTAATGTTAATATTTAAACTAAACATGTTTCATATTCTTAAATTGAGTATTTATAAAGTCATTATGTTAAACACTCCGGTACAGTAGGTGGCGCTATACCCCCTTGCCGTTGGTTTTTAGTCCGCCAGTAAAAACCACCGAAGAAGAAATTCATGCACCCACAGGCCAACGGCAGAAAACAACGTAAACAAAGCAACATATTTGGCTAAATCAGGACATTTAATCCGTTTAGCTCTTGTTTTATTGTCTCAATATATTGCAGAATAACTGCTCGATGTTGTAATTTAGCTAAAAGTCTCATTGTCAGTCATGTTTGTTTGGATTTCGGGATTATAAAGGCCTTGAAGTCGTTCTGCTAACGGAAGGTAAGCTAACATGCTGACATTCATTGCAATGGTTTTCAAAGCGCGTAAAAAACTAATATTAAATGCCAATATCTTCCACCGTTTTCTGTGAAAATTTGACAAATGTATTGGGCATCATTGTATATTTGTGCACGAGACAATTTGATGATAGTGTAGAGCCAGTATGTGTCCCGTTTTCTGTTGTGTTGACAGCATTTGACCCATAATATGAGCAGCTTACTGTTTCTTTGTCTGCTACATGGAGGAAACTAGTGAAAATAAAACAGCAGGTTTCTTAATTAGCAACTCCTCTCCATTTTGTTTATACATTCCTTTCTCAGCTGCATTTCACTTAAACATAACCTCAGTTTGTGTGTGTTTGGCCTGTATGGCTGGATGCCCTGAGGTGGGCGGTGCTGCTCAGTGTAAACAGTTAGACAGTTAAGACTTTAATGCAATACATGGAGACTGGCGAGTTATATTTTTTATGTGGCTATTCTTTATTTATAAGATACTTGAAGATATTTCACCACTTAAGAAATAGTCTTGTTGTTACACAGAACAACGGATGAACTGAAACCGTATCTTTCAATACAATATAGCATTTGATAACATTTTTATTGACATTCTCAAAAGAGGTATTTGTAATAACACACATATACATTTGCATATTGGGAGATAATACAGTACATTATTTAAGTTTTAAAATAAAACAAAACCTTATAACATTATTGTGGCCATGATTGTCAAACACATAAAAAACATTTTGACAATCATTTACGCAATCAGTACATTTTTTGTAGTTTTTTGTCCTTTATCCACGTTTTGCACAAGTGCTGAGGGTTGCTGATTAGCAGAGTAATTACTCACAGCCCTTCCTCTGCGAGAAAAGCTTCTTTATTGGGAATATTTCATTCAATTAAACATTTAATTAAAATGCACAAAGGAACCGTCTCATGTTGCTCACACTGAGCTAATTTCACACAAGATTCAGTAATTGGAAATGAAAGATAATTAACTTGATCAGTCAGACTTTTGTTTTAAAGTTAAACCCTCAAAAGTGATTATTAAGGTCATATTTCTTTAGCAACATCTGCACAGGAGCAGTGTTTTTCTTAACTAATTTCATAAATGTAAAATCTAAAAAAATCTAAAATCCTACTTTACATAACCCTACATAATGATGACTTTTTGCCATGTTCAATAGCTGTCTGCAGTGTTTCCGCCAGACCAGGGCTGAGAGCGCGTCCACCCCGAGAGAGGGAGAGAGGGAGAGGGGGGGTGGGGGCGGTGGGTGACGTTGAATTTTGAATTGAGCCATCCCTTATAGATACTATCTCTTTATGTATGCACACACACACAATTTTGAATTGCGCCGCCCCTTATACTATCTCTTTACGTTTCCATGCCGACAGGGACACCCCTCCTGGCACGGTCCTTGGAAGATGCGGCGGTGTTTTGTTTTTTTCCGTCACAAGAACGCACTTTGCTGGTGGCGAAAATAATCCCACCAGACTCCTTTGCCCCTCCAACAGAGGGATGTCCTTGTCCTTTTTCCCTTTTTTTCTCGTAATTTCAAGCGATAAAAACTCTCGATCTTCTCTCAAATTATTTATTTTTTTGACGGCAAGACGCCCCCCCTGGCGGAAACGCTGGCTGTCTGTCTCTTATCCTTGGTTATATGCTATGGTTATTATAAAGGTTATCTAATCACGTTTTATTTTGTATTTACTCTCCTCTTAGCCCATGATTCAGCTGGAGAAGCCGGTGCTGACTGGGACCATGCCGGTGGTTTGGCCCACCATCCTGGACCTGGGCAGGGACGAGTGCAAGAGAATTCTCCGTAAACTCGGTAAGGTCATGAACTACAGAAGAAAATCTAGAGGGCTCATACTGTGAAGAGGCAGTTTTTTTACACTGAACACACACACACACACACACACACACACACACACACACACACACACACACACACACACACACACACACACACACACACACGCTCAAATATATCTATATATACACAAATCTTAACATATCTCGTGAAAAATCAAAGCTTATAACATACTTGTTTAGTATTGCCTTCCCAGATATCTGATTCTAGTTTTTATTCTATTTATTCTGCTGTTTTTTGAGTTTGCTTTAGTATTTGTATTCTTTGTATAGCTGTGTTTTATGTGTTTCTGTTTTAGGTTCTATATTCTTTGCTTTTTATGTGAATCCTTTTGAAGCTTTGTTTTAATACAAGCTAAAATATTATTGTTGTTTCGAAGATGCCTGAGAAAATGTTTATCAGGCCAAGAAATACATATTTGAGTTAATCTGATTGGACTCATATCCTTTATTAATTTGTTTATTTGTGTCCCCAGAGCTGGAGGCGTATGCCGGGGTGATCAGCGCCCTGCGAGCACAGGGAGACCTGACCAAGGACAAGAAGGATCTGCTGGGGGAACTCACTAAAATCCTCGGGTAATTGTTTCAAAAATATAATAAATCTTGATAAATGTGAGAAAAAACGTTGCTTTATTTACCGCACCGCTTGCCCAGTATCTCCACAGAGCGCCATCGTGCAGAAGTCCGCAGAGCTGTCAACGATGAACGCCTCACCACCATCGCATATCAGTAAGTGTATAACTTTAAATGAATTCTAAACATACACAGTGCTTTAAAATATTTACCGGTTTGTCACATTTTTGTGCTTTTAAATGAGTTTATTTTGACAAATGTGAGATTTCTTTCCGCTTTTCTCACAGCTGCAAACTGTAAATTGTATTTCTAAAAAGCCAATATCTACTTTATTAATGTTGCACGATCTCTTTGCAGCATGTCGGGTCCTAACAGCTCGTCTGAGTGGTCGATTGAAGGACGTCGCCTCGTTCCCCTGATGCCGCGGCTCGTCCCACAGACAGCCTTTACCGTGACCGCTAACGCAGTAGCCAGCGCCTCAGCCAATCAGAACGCCTCCTTTCTGATGCCAGCGGAAACAGGAAACAAAGAAGGTGGGCCAGCATCACTTTTGTAATCAAAGAAACATGTTTTAAATCAGATTGATGCAAAGTTGACCAATCGTTGTATTTCCTCCCTGCAGTGGTCGTATGTTACTCCTACACGAGCACCACGGGCACCTCCACCAGCGCCACAGCGAGCAGCGGAGCCATCGGAGCGGCGGTGAAATCTCCCAGACCCCCGAGCCCCTCCTCCAACGTGGTGGTGCTGCCCAGCGGGAGCACGGTCTACGTCAAGAGTGAGATTTGTCTGCTATTTGGTTATTTATCTAGCTTAAGTCTTATGACAACATTTTTATTTATTCGACCTCATCCTGTTTTTTCTTTCTACATTTTTACTTTTTAATTGAAAACTGACATTTGAGTATTTTTCAGTCATCAATTCATATTGAATCTGTCAGAAAATCCCATAATATCACCATGTTTCTTTAAAAAAAAGCCCAGTCTGAAATATTTTGTCTCCTTTTCCCCCTAAAAAATGTTTTGCATTTAATTTTTTATTGTTTTCCATTCAGCCTAAAGGGGGCGCTACAAGCTTATTTACAGTTTGTCATGTTATTGTGGTGTCAGGAACAAACACAACAGACCTAATTCCTCATGTGGAAACACATCTTTATTTGAGTGTTTGCCGAAGAACAATTGATAAAGAAATTCCTTCACAATGTAGACTTTATACTGGCTGAGATTTAATCTTCAAAATAAAATATATAATTTGACAATGTTTCAATCTGTGCCAATGTAGGAATGCATGTTAACCCTTATGTTGTGTTCGAGTCTCACGTGACCCGTTCCAAGTTAAAATGATATAATAACTACGCTCTAGTGTTTTGTATCGGAACAAGGCTTCATGATATCCTCCTCAACAGCTATATCAACTCTACGAAACAGATTTTGACCATTTTAGCCAAGTCTGAAGGTCTCTGTTTTGGGTGACTCGAGGTCAAATTTGGCCCAATCAAGATTCATCTTTGACTTTAGACACCCCAGCCCCGCCCCCTTCAGCCATTGTAACAATAATTGTTCGCATCATGCACCTGGTCTCCCCTCCCTCTGCCCCCCTCCCCCCACGGGAACTCGGCCTTTCTCAAAGAATATGTACTCTTACACTTGAACCTGAACAAACACACATGCACGTGTGCAATATGTGGTGTGATGTGTTTTGGGCCATAACATTAAATTAGAACAGGATTGTACGGTTATGAATGCATAATGAGTTAGTTATGATGTAGTTCAAACAATATTGGATGATAGTCATTTTGTGTGTGTGTTTTGGACTGAGATACACCATGAACGGTAAGAGCTTTCGAACACAACACAAGGGTTAAACAGCAGTGTATTCAAATTCAAAACAAGGCTTTGACATGATTTCCCCCATTTCTTCTGATATTTTAATGACAAGACAATTAATTAATAAAATAATCAGCAGAGGAATCGATAATCCCACGAAATAAATACGTACTTCCTAGATTATACCTCCTCCTGTTTCCCTCCCAGGTGTGAGTTGTTCGGACGAAGAAGAGAAGCCTCGAAAGCGCCGGCGGACCAACTCGTCCAGCTCGTCTCCGGTGATGCTGAAGGAAGTGTCCAAAATGTCCCCCCCGGTGTCCAAGAGCATCACGGTGCCGGTGAGCGGCAGCCCCAAGATGAGCAACATCATGCAGAGCATCGCCAACTCGCTGCCCCCCCACCTGTCCCCCGTCAAGATCACCTTCACCAAGCCCACCATCCAGACCACCAACACCACCACGCAGAAGGTGAGGGAGCCTTTGTGTTTACTTATGTTTCAAAAAAGGCTGCTCTGATGTCATTAGAGGATAAAAACTGATGTCTTTTCTTTGGCTTCACCCACGTATTTTAGGAGCTAAGGTGTAACTGAGCTAAGATAAGATGGAACTTTATTTTTGCTAGGGATGCTCCGATCGATCGGCCGATACTCACTCTCTGCCGATCGATCGGTGCTCTCTAAAAATGCACATCGCGAGAGCCGATCGCATGACGTAAAATGATGACGTAAAATACATGACACTTTTCTCTGCAAAAGCAAGCTCGCCAAAATGGCTTCACCGGTCTGGCAGTATTTTAAGGTGTCTGAAAAAGACAGTAAAATAGCGGCATGCAACGTGTGTGAAGCAGAAATCCTGCAGCTCCACCCGCTGTGACGGACCGGTGAGCGGAGCGACACACACACTAATGGCGCATTCACACTACAGCGCGGAGCTCGCTTTAAGCATGCCGAGCCGTGCGGGGCCTGTTTTTGGTTGCGCTTCCACTTGGCCCGGGGCTACTTTTTCAACTTTTTTCTGGCCCGACTAAATCGTGGTTCTATCGAGGCCAACAACCAGGGCTGAGTCGGGCTGAGTTTCCTAAACTAGAGAGAGAATCGCTGTCAAGGGGGCTACAACTACAACAAGATGAACATATTTGACCGTGATTAAATTGTAATACACGTTTCTAAATGATGCCGAAGTAACAACATACTGATACCGGTTAGTAAAAACCATGAATTAAGGCTTTGACAAGTCTGCAGACAGACGGCAGGCGAAAAACCTTTTAAAATGCGTGTTTTCTGATGGAGATTTGGCTAAGCTAACGTTGTAAATGCTCCGACCGTCCACACTCACAACAACGGACTACAGTCATAAATAAACCAGCGACTGTATTCTCCATGACTCAGACAGTCTGTGGTTTGTACTCGTTTAACTTTTGTCTAGTTTCTGAACAGATATGAGGAGCTGTGAGCTCTGAGGGCTAACAACTAACGGCTGTGTTGTTTTTCTGGGGCGCTCAATTGAAGATGACGTCAGGGCTCCGCCTACACTGCGTTACTATAGATACTACCCCAGTTCCTAAACTGTAATGTGAGCGCAGCATTAAAGTGAGCCAGGCCTAATAAGGCCTAACCAAACCGAGCGAGGCCTAGCGAGGCCTGCAGTGTAAATGCGCCATAAGTGATTACCGGCACACCTACATGTAAATATGTTTAGCAATCCAGAGTCAAATAGGTATATATGTTCATTTAATTCAATTCTTATTTTAACAGTTACATATACCTGTATATATTTTGTGTATATAATGTTATCTTTAATTTTTATTATCTTGTGTGAATCTGTTCTGTCCTGTTTTTCAATCTCACTCGTTTGATGCTTAAACTCCTAAAGGTCCATCTCATCGTATCTTAT
>NW_011333345.1:0-2101 GCF_000735185.1 Notothenia coriiceps | reverse complement strand
CATCCACATCTACCCATCATCCATCCATCCATCTATCCACCCATCCATCTATCCACCCATCCATCCACCCATCCATCCACCCATCCATCTATCCATCCACCCATCCATCCTCCGTCTATCCATCCATCCACCCATCCATCCATCCACCATCCATCCATCTATCCATCCATCTATCCACCCATCCATCCATCCGTCCGTCTATCCATCCATCCATCCACCCATCCATCCATCCACCATCCACCCATCCACCCATCCATCCATCCATCTATCCATCCACCCATCCATCCATCCATCTCATCCATCCATCTATCCATCCATCCATCCATCCATCCATCCATCCATCCATCCATCCATCCATCCATCCATCCATCCATCCATCCATCCATCCATCCATCCATCCATCCATCCATCTATCCATCTATCCATCCATCCATCCATCCATCCATCCATCCATCCATCCATCCATCCATCCATCCATCCATCCATCTATCTATCCATCTATCTATCTATCACAAACTCACAAACAATGTCTGATGGCTCTAAATATGACCCGCTGCTTTACAGAGCCCTTTGTGTCCTCTTGGTTTCCCTCCAGGTCCTCATCAAACCGAAGCCGGTGTTCCAGACGGCGATGGTGAGCGAGCAGACGAGGCAGCTGGTGACCGAGGCGCTGCAGCAGGTGAGCCGCGCCGCCGAGCTGAGCCAGAACCAGATCCAGAATCAGATCCAGAATCAGATCCAGATCCAGGACGGGTCAGCGAAGGACGAGTCCGGAGAGACGTCGCACAGCAGCGCTCAAGGTATGCTCAAATGTTCCATGGGTGACGGACTAGGGCTCTGGTCAAATAGTCAAAATAGGGCTTTTAAGATAAGATTTATTTTATCGATTGATTTTATCAAAGGTAAGAATGGGTTAAGAAAATCTAATTAACCTAGTGTAGGAATACAAATTATGATATTGGCTTCCAAAAAGTATAAAGTAGAATATTAGCATTGGAACATCTGACAAAAGAAAATAAAGTCAGCTGCCACTGCTAAACTGTTTTTTTAAGTGTAATTGTGCCTGTTTTTGGGCAACATTAAGCAACAGTTTAATATATAAATACATCTTTCCATTGCTTAGGGACTAGGACTCTGGTCAAATAGTCAAAAATAGGTCCTAAGTCTTTTAAAATAAGATTAATTAAAGATAAGAATGGGTATGAAACCCCCACAATTGAAGAATGGATAGAAAGTTAATAACATATACATAATGGAAAATTACCTTTTCTCTTTGCCTACAGATGAATAGATTTACTAAGTAATGGTCGGATTGGATTTCCTTTATTCATCGGACACGGCCACATTTCGTAAGGGATAATACGCAGCAAGGCGGTCATTATCTTGGGATCTTGATCAGCCTGAAGGGTGTTCTTTCCCCATAGTGACCAAGTCGCTGCACATTATCCCGCTTATTACACGGCCACATTCTCAACAAAGTAACGACATGACTCCCAATATTATTTGAAATGCTTTGATAGATTTAGAAAATGTTTTTATTGATTTAAAAAATAGTAGGCTATTATTGATTTAAAATGACATGCATCCGCTAAAAGAAATAGTCCGTTGTTACCGTTTGAACTACGTAACAACGACAGGAACTGCTTCGATAGCGTTTTTGAGGAGCTTTTTGATTACAGATTTGAAAACATCGTTGCTTGCTTTAAAAGTAGCATAATTCATGATGTCAAACCTTGGAAAGTATCTAGATATCCCTGCCCTAATGCCAAAGGAACTGCACACTGAATATGTTTTGCCGTTTGATGTCTATGTCTGGACCGTTGCGTAACAAGGAGGTTTTCTGCCCCGTTACTTCTCCGCTGTTTTCTTGTCCCAGTTCGGCCAAGCTGTATACAGTTGAATCGACTGGACTTCTTTCTGCAGGTGTGAGCGTCCTTAACAACGGTCAATACGTCCTTGACAGCGGTCTGTCTGTTCTGGATTAACAACGTGTCAAGTGTTCTGAATTGACCAATCAGAATCGAGTATTCAACTAAGCCATGTAATAATGGATGTTAACTGGCATTTGGCTCATCATGCATACTAATCATCTAAAGAGGAA
>NW_011333344.1:14131-16179 GCF_000735185.1 Notothenia coriiceps | reverse complement strand
ATTTTCTATAGTTGGCACGCTGATAACAAAAAAAAATTAAAATGGCATTTCATATCAAAAAGGTTTGTTTTTAAAGTGTGTAAAAGAGGATGTTTTTAAATGGGTAATATATTTCAAATTATATTTATTTCGGTAGTCATGAAAATCTGGTTATTTTTTTTTTTGAAATTGTAATGTATTAGGGTTTTTCAACTCTTTTGCAGGGTGTGTGTATAGTTAAAACAAATGTAAATACAATTTGCTTTAAAAATCAAAATCTTCTTCTTCTGAAAGACAGTGTGACCCATGCAAACACCTTTTGAATAATCTTACCAGGAAAAAAACACAACTCATCTCATCTTCTATAAGACTACATGAATCTATGATCAACCAACTAAATGTTAACCTAAGTCTAGTAAGATATTCCCTGTCCTTCTCTTTCTTTGGGGCGGCTGGGGATCGGGAGCTAGAGAGGGTCGTCTGATAACCAGAAAGTCTGCAATCTGATCCTCTGTGTGTGTGTGTGTGTGTGTGTGTGTGTGTGTGTGTGTGTGTGTGTGTGTGTGTGTGTGTGTGTGTGTGTGTGTGTGTGTGTGTGTGTGTGTGTGTGTGTCTGTGTGTGTGTGTTTTTCCTGACAGCACAGCTTTGTTCCCAGAGTTTGTCACTGAGCAGGCAGCCATACTGATGAAAGCTCAGAGCAGATAACGCCACAAAGAAAGACTTCAACTTCACATGATGGCCTTAACTTCCCCCAGGCTGGATAAGGGAGGACGCGTCATGTGCAACAATGTTTCTGTAAAGAGCTTGCTTGTTGCTTGACTTGGAAGCTATGCAGATAAGAACATCTGAAAGCAGAAGAAAGCCCACCACATCCCAGGGAGCGAGGAGCTGCGGGGGTCTGTGTTCAGGAGAATATCCAGTGCTGTGCCGCAGTTTAACTCCACTTGTCCACAGCTGAACCTGAAAGTATGGTTCGCAAACAATCTGCACTTGGTTAAGAAGTGACATCCCCCACTCCTGTGCCTCTTCTTACTTAGTTCTATTTCATATTGGAAACGACCCGAGGTTAATGTAGTGAAGTACATTTACTCAGGTACTGTACTTAAGTATGATTTTGGGATATTTAGATTTTATGCTACTTTTTACTTCTACTCCACTACATTTTGGAAGCCAATATTGTACTTTTGACTCCACTACATGAATTAAAAAATTAGTTACTCATTACTTTACATATTCAGATTATGAGCTAATACAAAATATAAATAAACTAATACAAAAGCTATTGTATACATACAGTAAGCTGTGTACTTACTTGTTTTGCTGCACTTGACTTTGGAGAGAAGTTTGTGTGCCAGCAGAAGATCTCCAGTCTTCACAGCCAGCAGCAGGTCCTGTTCCTTCCCCATGACTGAAGCCCTGCTCACAGTCCTCAGCCCAGGTGGCTTTTTGTCTTCAATGTTCCTTCAATAGAACTATCTCAGCAAACATTTGTAAGTGAGCCAACAGGTAGCTGCTGAATCCATAGAGGGCTTAGCAGCATCTAGAGAGAGGAAGGTGGGCTATTCCAGGAGATCACTTTCCTAGCGTGGTCCGGGTCTGGCTCCATTCTCTCTGATGGTGGTGAACTTAGATCTGGAGTTACAGGAGGACTTGTAGAAGTGTACTCGCCTGCAGGACTGAGTGTATGCTCAAAGTCTGTCCCTGTTAACCTGAAGGCATCAGCAGCCCAACATGCCATGACACTTCAGAGAGAATCCTAGAAAGACAGACAAGAACCCCTTTGAGTCTATGACCATTTAAAACATATTTTTCATGAAAATGATAGCCTCTTTGTATCCTACCATTTCTATGACCCTGCTGTTTGTTCACCATACAGCTGAGGACTGGTTTATCACACATTAATACCTGCGCTTCAAATGTGTACTTTTCTTGTTATTTGATCAAAAACAAGAGATTTAAATCATAACTTTGCAAATGTCAGACTTTTTCAATAATAAAATAGCATTGATGGTCCCCAATGAACCAATTATGGCATTTGTTATGTTTTGAAACCAAGCAAGTGAGAACA
>NW_011333344.1:0-6395 GCF_000735185.1 Notothenia coriiceps | reverse complement strand
GGCGTCCTCATCAGGCTCGGGGCTGCCCTCGGCTGGCGGTCCGAGGCCGTGGCGGCATTTTCCATTACAGTTTAGACTGGGGTAGCGCAAACGCAGTGTAGGCGGGACATCGCTTTTTTTCACATTTCGAGGTTTGTCTCCGTCGAGCTCCCGCTGGATTTATATCATCCCCAATGAGATGTAGGAACGGTCGTCACCTCCTCGGTCGACCACGGTGTGCTTTCTTTGACGTTGCCTTTTGTACCTCCTCCGTTTACAAAAATGCGTGTATAAAAATCATGCAAGCTTGCCTTCTAGCATACAGTTGCAAGGAAAAAGTATGTGAACCCTTTGGAACTACCTGGATTTCTGCATAAATTGATCATAAAATGTGTTCTGATCTTCATTGTAAGTCACAACAATAGACAAACACAGTCTGCTTAACTAAAACACACAAACAATTATGTTTTTATTGAACCACACCATGTGTTTCACAGTGCAGGTGGAAAAAGTATGTGAACCATTGGGATTTAATAACTGGTTGACCCCTCCTTTGGCAGCAATAACCTCAACCAAACGTTTCCTATAGTTGCATATCAGACCTGCACAAACGGTCAGGAGGAATTTTGGACCATTTCCTCTTTACAAACTGTTCAGTTCCAGCAATATTCTTGGGATGTCTGGGTGATCGCTCTCTTGGAGGTCATGCACAGCATCTCCAATGGGTTGAAGGGTCAGGACTTCTGACTGGCCACTCAGAAGGCCTATTTTCTTCTTTTGAAGCCATTCTGTGTTGATTTACTTCTGTGCTTTGGGTCGTTGTCCTGTTGCATCACCCATCTTCTGTTGAGCTTTCAATTGGTGGACAGATGGCCTTAAGTTCTCCAGCAAAATGTCTTGATAAACTTGAGATTCCATCTCTTCCGTCGATGATGGCAATCTTGTCCAGCCCCTGAGAGCAGCAAAGCAGCCCAAACCATGATTGCTCCCTCCACCATACTTCACAGTTGGGATGGGGTTTTGATGTTGGTGTGCTGTGCTTTTTTTTCTCCACACATAGCGTTGTGTGTTCCTTCCAAACAACTCAACTTTGTTCATCTGTCCACCAGAATATTTTGCCAGGTGTGCTGCGGAACATCCAGGTGATCTTTGCAAACTTCAAACGTGCAGCAAGTTTTTTCTGGACAGCAGTGCTTCCTCCATTTTATGGACCAAAAACTATGCAGAAATCCAGGTAATTCCAAAGGTCACATTTTTCTTGCAACATGTCTATATGCGGACGCTCGGGATGATCTCGCACGCGATCTTGTGACGATTCTCTCTGACCAATCAGCAGTCGAGAGTGTGACGTCACTAGTTCCAGCCCTGGCACCTGGCCTGATTAGAACCACAATTTTATGGGCCCGAAAGAGAGGGGAAAAGTACCAGCTAGCCGGTGCTACGCTATATGAAAGCCACCAAAAACTGGCCTGGCCTGCTTGAGGCACGATTAAGGACGCTTAAACGGCTACCCGCTGCAGTGGAAATGCTGCCTTCAGTCCACCCATAATTATAAAGAGCAGACTCGCGTTTCACACCGGAATAAGTCCGTCTGGGGGAAGATTACGCAAATGAAGCCGCTGACGTCACTTCTTCTTCTGCTTTGGGTTTACTGGCAGGCCGCAAACAACTTCCCGGCGTATACTGCCACCCAAAGTCCCCGGCCGGAAGTCCCCGGAGTTAGCAGCTTCTACTGAAGCCTTCCGACTAAATCGCCAGAACGCCGACACCTCCTCATCTCCACCGCTCCCATGTTTTATTTTGTGTTGCCATAAGTTATTCTCTCTCCGTTGGTGCGCGGGGCTAATGCTAATAATGATAATGCCAGCAAATACAATGCTGGCTTCACAAAACTTTTCTGAGTTTTACAGGGCGTGGTTTGCAATTCGCCCAGCCATTCAGAAATTAGAACTTTATTCTCCCCAGGAAAGTACCACCTCTCTAGCAGGGACTGAAAAGGGGGGAAAAGTTCTCATGAACTAAGTTCTCTTTTTGGTGTGAACGCAAAATCCCAGGAACTATCGGAACTAAAAGGGAAAATTACGGGGGAAAGTATTTCGGTGTGAGAGCACCTATTGGTTTATGTCCAGGGAAGCCTTGTGATGCTAACTACCGGGTCAGCCTACGAAAATGAGTCATCCCTCTATCACTCTGTTGTCTGTGTTAGCAGCTGTGCTATTAATGTTGGCCACAGTGCCAGAGATGGGGCGTCACGTTCCCACTTCGACTGCTATAACTATCATTTCTTGTACCCCTAAAAATAACGAATTGTCATCGAAAAATTCTGTTTTTCCGTGGTGCTTAGGCTGCTGGGGATCGATGAGTGGCAGCACACTGGTTTCCAGTACGATGTGATCAGCTGTCTGAACCTGCTGGACCGCTGTGAGCACCCCCTCCATCTGCTGCAGGACATCCGGCTGTCGCTGGTTCCCAGCACTGGGAGGCTCATCCTGGCTGCAGTGCTTCCCTTCCAGCCTTATGTGGAAGTCGGTCAGTTGGGAATCTTTCCTCATATGTATATGGCTTCATAGATTTCCACTCTGACCCAAATTAAAACATTCTATATTTGTTCTTAGGAGGAAAATGGCAGCGTCCCAAAGAACATATAAAAGTACAAGGAAAAACCTGGGAGGAGCAAGTAACTAATCTGTCCAGTGAGGTGTTCCGAAAGGCGGGGTTTGAAGTGGAGGCTGTGACCCGGCTGCCATACCTCTGTGAAGGAGACATGTACAATGATTACTACGTTCTCGATGATGCCGTTTTTGTTCTCAAGGTTTCAGACAATACTTCGGAGTCTGCTTGAATACCAAATGAACGGTTAGAGACATGGTTGGATTTTAGTGCAATTTTCATAAGCCTCATTTATACAACACAGTATTTATTTAGAAATGGTGTGTCAGCTGTGATGCTCAGGTACTGTACTTCCTTATTAATCAGCCATGTTGTGTGACAGTGATTCTCAGGTACTGTACTTCCTTATTAATCAGCCATGTTGTGTGACAGTGATTCCTCTACTTGAAGGACTAAATGGATTTTGAACTGCCCCTGAACATCAAATCACCATGCTGTAGGTGTTCCCTCTAGAGAGCTTGTTATCTGTGGGAAGTGTTTACTATTAGAGCTTCATCATTTTGTCATATCATGTTTCTGATTCCAGGGTTCAGTGTATGCATGCACACACTTGAATTAATCATTGTGAATTGGCATTTTTAAATTGCTGTTATTAATGAAAAAAAAGTGTGAAGCCTTCTCAAAGCAAGCCTCTGTAACTTAGTGTATGTTAAAAGCAGCTAACAGCTGAGAGACCTCTGAGAGCTACTCGTTACATCACCTGGCAGGCTGCCCTGTTTAAAGCTGGCGTCTGCATCCTGTTGCTGTGTTCCTGGTGGATGTTCATGTTTTGATTGTTTGCAACTCCTGGAAGCTTTGTGAGATTCCATATGTTGTCATATATAATTTCTAACATTTGTTCACGTTAATTGTTGGGTTTCTTCTTTTTACCGATGTAATGCACCCTGAGACAGATGTATAAAAGGCCCACGTGACATCAAATGTCATTGATTTCATGGTGCTTCATCCAGTGGGTTCGGTTTCCTTTGAACTGCAACTGAGCAGGGGAACATCTGACCATGGTGTGGCGGAGTGCTGCCATTCTTCAAAATCTAGGTGGAGATGATACAAAAATAACTCTTCAGGAAGTTTGATCCATGTCTGTGGAGCATAACAAATTAAAGCTGCCCTGCAAATTTGGTTCTGAGCCAAATGTGCAGGGCACACAGCAAACTGAGGGGATACAGCAGCATTTCCCAATTGTATTGTGGTGCCAATCCATTTAGATCTTAAAGTTTATACTGAAGTCAAAAGGAAGATTATAAAGTGTATTCTTTGTTTTATAGCATGTGCAGAGCTCTGAGAGCTGGGGTGATGTGCTCAATTGTTTTGGTTTGAAATAAAGACATGGACTAGTTTCTCCAGATCCTGTTGAGACATGAGTGTTTTCAGTTTAGCTAAGGTGGTAATCAGAATCAGAATACCTTTATTAGTCCCATAGAGGGGAAATGTACATTGTTACACCAGAAAATGTATGGCAAGAGGTAATGTGCTGATTTTGTAATTCCTTTGATGTGTGTTTTGAAATGTAGTGGTTGTCAGGCTGACACTATTTGGAAATAAAGAAAAAAAGAGCATCCTGCATTTTGTAATTTAAAGTTACAGAGACAGTCCAAGAACATTGATATTTGATTGATATACTCCGTCCATGGTGCTTTTTTTTTTTTTACCAAAGAGATCTTTGACTGTAGCAGGGGCAAGAGCATCATTGAGATTTGTAGTTCATCAAATGACCAACCATATAATCAGCAGAGTTTGACTGAAGTCCAATAGTGGAGGAAAAGGCGTAAACTAGATTGTTTCCTCTGTCTTGTTTTGTGAGTATCTCTGCTTGCCTCTTAGTGCAAACACTGATATTGATTTGAAGAAGATACAGGGGTAATGTGAGTCACCAACATCTATGAACGGTTTGAAATATTGAGACCTTTGGTGATAACCTGATCAAGAGTTTGACCCAATTTCAGAGTGGGGCATGCTGGGTTAGTCCATAGTTTCCCAGGATATTTGATCATATGATGGCACTACTGTCCTTGCGGGTTGTCAGTATGCTATAAGTATGGACTCAGAATCATTCCAGATAATCAACAATAATTCGGATTAATCATCAAGAAAGTTTGCTGAATATTTTGGTGGTCTGTAGATAGGAACAATGCTCGACAGGAGAAATTAAACTGAAGAGCCAGATATTCAGATGTTTGCATTGATATGTTCTTACATAGAAAAGCATTATGTCACTAGACACAATCTGTTCTAGACTGTTGAGTGTTCACACAGAGGTCACTCACTCACTGGTTGATAGTCGTTACAGTATCTGTCTTCATTCATTTCAGCCTCTTTTTTGGATATGTTCATCCACCATTTCTGCCTGAGAGCCAGCAGGGTAAGATGTTCAACAGGAGACATTTTAATCAAAAGCTTCAGTAAACATAATTCCAACAGTGTGTTTCTTCAAAACGAATTTAATGTGATACATATTCAGATAATTTGATGTAGTAAAACATTCTCAAATGTTTCAAATTAAAACAAGGTTACATTAAAAACATAGATCTATGGCTACTAGTGTTACTTAAAAATGCATTCTCTTATAATTACAGATTATACCTTTTAAAAATTATTATCGGTAACCTAATCTGAGTATCAAAAATATAAGTGATGGGACCTGATGACCTTCCGTTTCAGTTGGATTACCTCCATATTAAATGCAACCCAAATAAAAACAAGAGAAAATAAATATGAATACGTTTTTAATGAAATGTATAATGTCAGACGACAGAAATAATGTGACCTTAGAAAAGAAGAAACCAACATATTAAAAATGTGTCCTCTGCATGAATTTCAATTCAAAATAAAATTCCTAAAAAAGGGAGTATAGTTAGTTTAATATTAGCAAGGCAAGTGTATTTATAGAGCACCTTTCAACACAAGGCAATTCAAAGTGCAACCACTCTTTTCTTGACGACTGTACAGTAACTGACTTTTTTACACCTACCTAATCCAAGTATTTTAGAAAACTGAATAATTTACACAGCATTTACTAACAGTGGTTTAAAGTAACTAAGCAGCTTTACTAGAGTACAATTTTGAGGTACTGTACTTGTACTTTACTTGAGTATTTACATGTGTTGCTACTTTGTACTTCTACCCCACTAGAGTTCAGAGGTAAATGGTGTACTTTTACTCCACTAAATGTATTTAATAACTTTAGTTACTTTACAGATTTGGATTATTGATGGGAAATATAATCAAGTCTTCATATATATTATTCTGAAATGGACCAATCTCCACTACTTTTTACTTTTGGTACTTCTACTTTTACTGAAGTACAAGATAGTAGTTCATATTTTGTACTTCTTTTAGTAGATAAGAAGTACTTCTTCTTCCTCTGCTTTCAATTGCTTCTACAAATGAGATGTTAACTCTTTGGACACAGACAGTTTATTCAGCTGAAACAGTTTGCACTGAACAATAATGTGTTCCCCAATTTTCTCCTTTAAACACAAAATTATGTTGAAGTTTCCGTCCAGTTAACACATTATTTAGACTAGAAGCAGGGGCGCTGCAAGACTGGCTGAATAACAAAAATATGAACACCACACAAGGGTTAAATAGAGGAAGTACTAGAATCCACTCTAAAGACCTGTGTCTATTGTGTACAGACTAGTATTCAATTCAGAAAGTGATTTGAAGACATTCGGTCACATGACAGAGAAGCCATTGAAAAAAGAAACTGAATATTCTATAAAATATTAATATTAAATAGAGGAAGT
>NW_011333343.1:12696-14732 GCF_000735185.1 Notothenia coriiceps | reverse complement strand
CATCTGACCACGTCACCTTCTCCCAAGCCTTCTCTGAATCATTCAGATGTTCATTGGCATATTTCAGACGTGCCGTTCATGTTCTTCTTGAGCAGGGGGTGGTGGGGGCCTTCAGGCGCTGTAGGACTTGATCCATTATGGTGTAGTGTGTAACCAATAGTTTTCTTGGTGACTGTGGTCCCAGCTGCCTCAAGATCATTAACAAGTTCCTCCCGTGTAGTTCTTGGCTGATCCCTCACCTTTCTCATGATCATCAATACCCCACAGTGCGAGATCTTGTGTGGAGCCCCAGACCGAGGACGACTGATGCTCATTTTGTCTCTCTCCTATTTCCGAATAATGGCACCAACAGTTGTCTCCTTCTCACCAAGCTGCTTTCTGGTGGTCTTGTAGCCAATCCCAGCCTTCTGCAGGTCTACAATCTTGTCCCTGAGGTCTTTAGACAGCTCTTTAGTTTTGAGGTTGGAATCTGATTGATTGATTCTGTGGACAGGTGTCTTTTATACAGGTAACTAGTTGATATCAGGAGTACTTTCCTAAAGGAAGAGGACTTATGTAACCGGTCTGTGGGAGCCAGAGTTCTTGTTGGTTGCAAGGGGGATCAAATACTTATTTCACACAATTACATGCAAATGAATGTATATCTCTTATATGATGTACATTTCTGGATATTCTTTTTGATATTCTGTCTCTCATTAGTAAAATAAACCTACCATTGAAATTATAGACTGTTCTTTTCTTTGTAAGTGGGTAAACTTGCAAAATCGGCAAGGGATCAAATACTTATTTCTTCCACTACATTTATATTCGCAAGAAGTGACAAACAAATCAAAGAGAGAATACTCAAAGCCTTTCATCATATCAAACACTTCTTCTCTATATTCAATAGGCTCATGATTAAAACTGAACCCTTCTTTTATCAGACTGATCAGGCAATAAGCCCTTTCAAGTGTTTGCTGACTTCCCATATATCCTGCAACTGAAAAAGCCTTTAAGAAGCCCTATTAGAGTACGGTGTGAATCAAACCAATATGCTAAGGTGCATACAGGGGCGCCGTAAGGGGGTGAAAAGTTAGGACGATTCTAAGGGACTGACAGGGGCCCAAACTATTTTAGAACATTAAGAAAAAAAAGTTTAAATAACCATGTGATTATCTTTTCATGGGGCCCAAAATCCCTGGCGGCACCCCTTATACAAACACAAAAAACAGCAACAAGAATGTAAAGTTTCCTATAAACGTATCAAAAAGTTTACACATCTGCTTTATGTTAAACATAACCCAAAGATTTACATTCAAACTCAGATTTACTTTTTCCCTGAAAGTATTTAGTTTTCTAGTGGACCAAAGAAGCACTCACTAGATGGGCAGCCACCACCATGTCGCAGTTAAAATCAGCTACCAGTCTTTAAGGTCCTATTCTAATAACTTCCAGGCTTCATATTTGTATTTAGTGTCTCTACGTTTGACATGTTTCATGCTTTAATGTTCAAAAAGCTCTTTATTTGTTCTGCATACTGCCTGTGCTGCGCAGCACCTCTTCCATCCTTTCTGTCTCTAGGCCGTTCTGCTCTGATGGTCACCTACGGTGACCCTCCAGTTTTGCATTCTGATAAGTTCTGGTTTCCTCCTCTTTTTGGCATTGACACTCTTTTTTGAATGCATCTTTTGGATTTTACGATATCTCCCTGCATGTCACCCTTGAAAACAACAAACACTCTCCTGCAGAAGTAACAAACTGGTCTTAACAACAACATAGTAGAACATTAACATTAACTGTGTGTTGCACTGGAAGATCTTGTTTGATGCAAATGAAAGGTTGTAAATGCAGGAAAGAGAAGCACATCAGTTTCCCATATACAGAGATAATGAAATGAGTGAATTACTATTAAACATGCCGATTACAGCAGATGAAGGATGGAAAAGTTTGCTTATTATTGATCGTACAGTCGATATTGAAAGTAAGCAAGTAATCTCTATGCAAGAAGTGACCATACAAATCACTTCTCCTCCTGGCAACCAGTGTGACTGCCCTCA
>NW_011333343.1:0-3134 GCF_000735185.1 Notothenia coriiceps | reverse complement strand
GTGTGAAGTTTACGTTTGTTTTAAAAAGCTGGGTGTCACTTAAGTTTGAGAACTATACTGTATGTGACAATAACAAGAATAGTGTGAGTGTCAGACCCTGTAAATGCATCATAAACAAAATATTTTTAAATGTTCTTACCTGCGCTTCTATTGGCTAGCGCTCCAACGCATTATACATGATAGGCTAAGGGGCGTTACATCTCTAAGCGGTTGACCAATCACAACACAGCTGGCCAGCTAACCAATCAGAGCAGACTGGGCTCTGGTTTCAGACAGAGGGTGAAAAGAGGTGCTGCAGCACAGGCATTATGAAGTGCTTGTTGAACCTTAAAGCAGGTAAACATGTCACAGGGGAGGCACTAAATACAAATATGAAAGGAAAATTAGCAGAATGTGTCCTTTCACATTTGTAAATTACCATTTGGTTGTCATATTGTATGACACATCTCTCAGAAAGGGGAAATGTTGCACAAGGGTAAGACACATGACTGCTTGTGTTGAGCTTTTACGTTTTAAAGGTCACCTTTTATGCAAAATCCAGCTTTTCATGTATTTTATACACTGACATGTGTCCCCTCTGTGTAAAGAGATTCTGGAAGTTTCAGGAAAAAAGATTCTCTCACTTTTTGTCCTGATCCATTTATATAATAGAATCACCTCCTAGAGCACCATTGAGTTCTTTTTAACCAAATATCTTTCAGAGGGGCGTGGGGAGGGGCTCCTTATTTTCATCTAAAGTAACAGACAGAGAATCAGCACTTTGGAAACAGGGCTGAAACAGAGGGGATTATGGGATGCTGCAATGATCTGTTTGGTATTTGGAGCCAAACACTTCAGAGACATGTTCTGTATATATCTGAGACCTATAATATATTGATGAAAAACAGCATAATAGGGGACCTTTAATAAACCTAACCTGTTTTATATTTCAGGTTAATGGAACAGAACTGGAGTACACATGTAGTATTTTCTAGTTGTTTTATTGACTTTCCTCTGGTTTGAGCTCCAGGGGTTGGTGTGAGTGTCGAGGCTCGGTGGCTCTGACGCACCAGGCAACCAGAATGAAAAGAATGTTCTGTTATTAGTGGAAAAGCTCCTGTTATGTGGATTAATCTACAGCTTCGACTTTGATCTCCTGATTCACTCCAAGCGACTTTGGAGGGCCAGCACACACACACACACACACACACACACACACACACACACACACACACACACACACACACACACACACAGTGGGTACATGCTGCAAAACATTTCAAATGTCACAGTGTTTAGTTAATTAATTAATCAACAAAAAGGTCCTTTTTGATGTTTCCTGTCACTCCTTTCTCTAAAATGCTTTAAACATATTAACGGTTGAAAGCAGATATAATCCATTGCCCAATTAGCAGAAATTGGGCAGCTAAATCCTTATTTTGAGATAAATTAAAACTTGGAGGACTTTTTTTCAATTTGCTAATTAAATGTAGATTTACTTTACATAGAGCAATTAAAAAGTACTTGCCTGCATGAGTGTGTCGGAGGCTTATCGCAAGCAAAATCTCTGAATCCTGACACAGAGTTACAAGCTCTTAATAAGATTTAAGTTTGTAATGTAGATGCCTGATTATATCCCAATCCCGCGTGAAGGCATAACACAGAACAAAATGTGTCATTTTTCATTTCTATTTGATGATTATTAAGGAATGATGCTTGGAACAAACCGGTGTAAGTTTCAAACCACTTCAATGGACCTTTTCTTTTTCAGACCAATAATATTCTTATTGTTATTTTTTGGTCTAGTTTAGAGGACTGTATACTGAAGACAAGGAAACTGTGAAAGTCAGTAGCAAATGGAAAATATCAAGTATAGACACATACAAAAATATTATAGGTGTTTTAACATTTAGCATTTTCGAAATGGTATAAGCAGAAGTACTAGACATATGATTAAATATAGTATGAAATGCTTTTATGATGCTAGATAAGTCATGCATAAACAAGACTAAACGTGTCTTTAGACCCAACATCGTGTACATTTAAGATACAGCACAAATGCACTTAAAGTCAATGGAAAAATTCAAGTACAACAAATTCCCCTAAAGAGTCGTAAAATGAGGTGAAGAAGCATCCGCAGGGGTTGAACATATCTTACTTGCACATTTGTGGGAATAAAAAGAACACTGGAAAAAACATAAAGAACAAGACTTACCGCTGAGTTTGCGAGATATCTTACATCAAGCGTCTGTACACGGAAATTAGCGTCAAGTTTGTATAAATGGCTTCTGTCGGAAATTGGTTTGGAATTACCTGACAATCCCTTCAAATAGTTGTTGAGACTTTCCCACTCAAAACCCAGAGATAACTCACGTTTAGAAACGTGTAGAGTTCTACCAGTCCAATGCGAGCCGATTTCTTGAAGCTTTCTCGAGATCCACTCATTGCTCGTAGACTCCAGGGAAGTGAAGTACATTTTGATAATAATGTAAATGTAACTAGCATCCAGCAGCGAAACTGAACTGCAATCAATGAGACGTTGATTGGAAATAAAGCATGACAGAGCCCTGAAGCCCTGCTGGTGTTTGCTTATTCAAACTTTATTAATATTGACTGCGTTGCATTTCAAAAGTGCTCCATATTCGTCACAGCACTTCCTTGGGTCCTCAGTGTGAAGTAGATCAGAACATTGGTTCTCGTTATATGCGAAAGACATGCCCACATACACGCAGACAGACAAAGATTAGTGTTATCTTTTGCAGACCATGAATATCTATGCAAAATGTCAAGACCTTCTGTGCAATAGTTATGGAGACATTTCAGTCTGGAGTGATTGGCCTTTGACATCCCTTTAGCCACGAAACCAGCATGGTTAAAGGTCCCCTATTATACTGGTTTTTATCAATATATTATAGGTTATAGGTATAGATATACTATGCAAAACATGTCTCTGAAGTGTTTGGCTCCAAATGCCAAACAGATCATTGTAGCATCCCATAATCCCCTCTGTTTCAGCCCTGTTTCAAAAGTGCTGATTCTCTGTCTGTTACTTTAGATGGAAATAAGGAGCCCCTCCCCACGCCCCTCTGAGAGATATTTGGTTACAAAGAACACAATGGTGCTCTAGGAGGAGATTCAGGTGATAAGGTGTGGGG
>NW_011333342.1:0-6198 GCF_000735185.1 Notothenia coriiceps | reverse complement strand
TGTGTGTGTGTGTGTGTGTGTGTGTGTGTGTGTGTGTGTGTGTGTGTGTGTGTGTGTGGGAGCCGGCAGGGTGCCCAGTATCACATGACGGGGAGTGGGGACGGGGAGTGTGAGAACGGAGGGAGACAGGGAGAGGGAGAGGGAGAGAGGCCTGGGAAGAAACAGCGTGTCTGTGCATCATAAATAAAATGTGGAATAAATCTGTTAAACTGAAAACACAAGCTTACATAGAAACATCATAAAAACACTTTGAAAAGCTGCAGAGACCTCAGTCTTGTTTTAATTACAGCGTGGATTTCTGAAAAAAAACATGTTGGTTGCACAAATACATGCACACACACGAGTGCAGCTGCAGTGTTATATATTCAGCATGCAAAGGGGGTGTTTTCATGAACAGTACCCTCATTCCCCCACCGCCTAAAAATAGTGATCTCCTCAAATCTGCTGACTTTACCTTTCTACACTTTGTGATTAAAAAACAGACTTGTTAAAAATGTGTTCACCTTTTATATACAAATAAAGTGAGTTTATTAATTCCTTTAAGAGTAAGATTCACTACATGCTACTTAAATGTTCTTTAATTACGTCCTTGTCACAACAATCGGAGGTCCTCACATGTAAACACGCAGATGATTGGCTCGTTAACCGACTCTGAATCACCTTAAATGAGACGAGATATCAGACACATAAAGCTTTAAAAATATAATGAGGACAGCGGCTGCTCCACTGAGGCAGTAAACAAATACCAAACACCTGACAGCATCAGTGTGTGTGTGTGTGTGTGTGTGTGTGTGTGTGTGTGTGTGTGTGTGTGTGTGTGTGTGTGTGTGTGTGTGTGTGTGTGTGTGTGTGTGTGTGTGTGTGTGTGTGTGTGTGTGTGTAACCTTAGTTTACCTTTCCTTCTTCTTTAAATGTCTGTAGGGCAAAGTTGCAAAACATGGACTCAACAATACAACAGTAAAGTGAACATAGCACAGTAGAAGAAGGTCTTCAAAAATGTTAAAATATATCTTAACTGACACAAAGAACATTATAAGATACAAATATGTGTGGGAGAGAAACTCCTTCTTGAGGGACAACAGGGATTTGAGCCTTTGCAGACCATTTACATGACCCAAAAAAAGGCATAATACGCCCTCTCTTTACCATATTTAATTTGAAGTCCGAGGTTCCAAAGTTGTTCCAATTCATTAAAACAATGAAACACATTTAGTCCAACCCATCCAACAGTTTGAGACATATTTCCGTCTAGACCAAAGAGAAATAATCTCCATGACTATAATTTGTTTCAGGTTGAGATCCAGCAGGACTTTCCCAGACAGTCAGTGGGTCAGGACTGCAGACGGGGTATCCTGAAGGTCTCCTCTTCCTCCTCCTCTTCCTCCTCCTCTGTCCAGTCTGCACCACACCGCCGTCTGACCCGGGTCACAGAGTTCCTGTTAACCACCAAATGCAAACAGCAGCAGTCAGAAGTCTGATTAAACCAGATTTAGATTCTGAAAGTCTGAAACTGAAAACTTTTTCCTTCAACTCTCAGACGGTCTGAACTCTGATCCTGGCACATCTTTTCTGTCTACTTTTAAAACAGCAGTCTGAATATCAGAGACTCAAATCAGGTACAAATACTTCAAAATAATCAACAATCAATAGCATGAATATTTCTCAAATATCAGTTATTAAATGGCCTCGAGTCACATCATGACTTGTGTTATGGAGGCGTGTGGTGCAGTGGATTGAGCGTTGATGTTCGGATCAGGGGGTCACAGGTTCAAACCCCACTGCAGTCAGCATGTCGTTGTGTCCCTGAGACACTTCACCCCACATTGCTCCTGTGGGGATTGTCCACAGTATTGAGTATGAAGGTCGCTTTGGATAAATGCGTCTAACAACAAGTGACATGTCATGTTAGCTTCTCACTCACTTTACTAATCGATGGGGCAACGTCTGTGCATAAAAAAAACACAAACATGAATAAAGCAACACATGAAGCTGGTGCTGCTCCACTTTCTTTGCCTTTTCACTGCCATCCAGTTCATGGAAAACATCCGCCCAGGAATTATGGGAGGAAGTGTTGGTCAAACTCTGCAATGTGATTCAATTGTGTGAATTCTTTCCAGGTTTGCAGATTAATCCCAGGTGTGAACTCAGCCCTATAATATGACATGAACTTGATTATACCTGTATATTAAAATCCTCGCCCAATTATGTGAATTTTCGAAGAAGGGGATTCCTTTTTTCCTTTTATTTTAACACGACATGATCACAGCACAAATGACAGATCCTGAAATGTTAAAGAAAGCAAAACATCACACAAGTTATTTAGACCTTTTTTAACATTACATTACATTACATTGCATTTAGCTGAGGCTTTTATCCAAAGCGACTTACAATAAGTGCATTCGACCAACAAGATACAACCTTGAAGAAAACAGAATCATATAAGTACATCAGGTTTCATAGAGCTAAAACATTTCAAGTGCTACTCAACTGGCTTTAGATAAGCCAGTCCTTTATTAGTATATAAGTGCTTTGCAGTGGCGGCTGGTGGAAAATATTTTTGGTGGGGCTATGGAAATGGTGACAAAACCATGTGTGTGTGTGTGTGTGTGTGTGTGTGTGTGTGTGTGTGTGTGTGTGTGTGTGTGTGTGTGTGTGTGTCTGAGTTACATTAATGAGGTTAACTCACATGGCCTCATGACTCTGACAGACACTGAGGACTTTGTGGATCTTTGTTCTCATCTTTCTGATTTGTCTCTGACTAACTTGTTTGTGTCTTTGAATCTTCTCTGACCAGACTACAGAAACTAAACCCAACGTATAATGTACGTTTTCACACAAAAAACCTAATTAGGTTACAATAAAATCTTATGTTCACTTACATAAATCCAAATCTGATATATTTTTCTGAACTTGCAGTTGCATGATGGAGCCTCAAAAGCAGTTTTTCTCAGACTGCACCAAAGAACTTAAGATTTAAACACGAGGCTTTCACAATTTTACACATTATCTTTACTGTTATTTATAATAAAGACATAGCTAATATCGTGCAGATAACTCCTTTTATGAGTTTTATTCAAACTTATTAGTGTTTATAGCATCCTGTTGATATCTGTAGATGTGAGGAGCTCTTTTTGTACCTGAACAAATCTGATTTGTAAACCAGACTTCACCATCAAAACAAAGGTTTAAGAACTTTTCAAATTTGAGGCCAATAGCACCAACTTGCCTTTTATTGGTTTTCATTAATATATTCTATATTATGGTAATATCTGTACATATATAGGAAAGCTATATTTTGAATATATGGAATACACTTCCAAACACCGCAGAGAAATTACAAAAGTTTGTTAAATAAACATTAAGACTCTCACAATAACATTTTAAGCCCATTTTACCAGTAGCAGCAAACAGGAGGTTTCTTTTTTGTGTGCTAATTCAGAATCAGAATCAGAATACCTTTATTAGTCCCACAGAGGGGAAATTTGCAGCGTTACAGCAGGAAAGAGCCACAGACAGCTTAGTGTTGCTTACATGCCATATTATCAATCAAACACACACCATGTTTGTGAGCCACACGTGCAGCAGCAGCAGCAGCCTGAAGGCGTATCTATTGAGATTCGCTCATTAGTGAAATGTGACGTTAGTGTGAGCAGTACTCGTAAATCATTTCAATTACCCAGAGAATCCGTCAGCAAGCAAAAAGGATGAGACATGATGGCAGAAGTTAAACATTTAATTAAATCGTTATCACGCCAACAATGATGGTACATTTGATGTCATTTCTTGTGTTTTTCTGTTGTTTGTATCAGTCTATAGCAGGTCCACAACGCACACTATATCTTCATTATTATCAACATTATATACGAAGCTTTTTGCTACAAGAAACTGCACTCTGAAACAATCATTCAATGAAAAATTAGGGAAATAAATACAAAATAGAAAAATGAACATTTTGTAATAAAGTGTTTTAACGGGGCAAAATAATGATTATAGTTTCCAATAGTGTCCAAATAAGAATTAAGGATTCTTGCAGCAAGGAAAAACAACTTTACCGCCTATGTTTGGCAAAATGAGTGTGTATACTGTATGCATGTTATTTAAACTTTAAACAGTTTTGAATGGTATTGATATTACGGGTTATAATATTTGTCGGGCTCTGGTTTCAGACAGAGGGCAAAAAGAGGTGCTTCAGCTTTTTGAACATTAAAGCACAGAGACATGTCACAGTAGAGGCACAACATACTACGCCTGCACATCCGCATAAAAAGGCCTCTTTAAGTTATTTACAAGATATATTTTCCATCCCAATTCATTAGAATAATTGCCTGTCTATTTTGTCTATTCTATATTAAATTCCCGATGAATTAATCAATAAAGGGACTTATTAAAAATAAGTGAAATTAGGATTTGTTTTGCAGCCAGCAGCATTTGCTCTTCTTATGTAATGCAGCACATGCAGGAGTGCCCATAGGTTCAAAGTGACATTAACCAGACAACAGGACCTTTAAAGGAGGTGATCGGGTGGTTTAAATTTGAGACAAAAGTGTGTGACTCCTGACTCAGAGCGACTGCAGGACGCCGTGTGGATCATGAAAACAAGACGTGAGGTTGTCATTATGTCATGCATGTGAGTGGTTAGTCACACAATCACATGCAGCCTCCTCAAAGCCTGTCTTTGTGCATGTGTGTGTGTGAGCAGACAAAAGCCTGTCATAGCCAATCAGCAGTCAGTGTGTCCCCTGCAGCTTTGTCAGGCAGCATGTGTTTATTCTGGGTTATAAAAAGGAACAGTTAACTGACTGAGCCTCGGGCTGAAATACAGTAATTTTCTAAAGTGTCCTTTAAATAGCTGCAAACTGTAGAAGCACAAAGAACAAAGGAGCTCAGTGAGTGAGGGTCCGAAACTAAACTGGTCACTCAATAAAGACCCTTAAAGTCAAGTGAGAGGTTTTTAATGTCTGAATAGAGTCATTGAGTTGTTATTATCTCAAAGACACAAAGCTCAGAACCAAAATAAAAATGATGTCTTGCCGCTCGTCAAAAACACAATTAACAAAGCATGTAGTAATTAGTTTATTACTCTGAAGTTATGTGGTTGCAATTTACAATGTTCTGCTTACTTACAGTAGTTATAGATCTTTATAGTTTTGATTTCACACACATTTAATTGAAAACGTCAGAGTATTTTATGGCGTTTTGGGTGATTTATAACCAACGTTTCGTAAAAAAATATAAAACATATAAAGAGAAAAGTTTAGAAAATAAGTTTTTAAAAATCAGTTAATGCCACAAAAAAATCTTTAAAATGTCTCAACAAATTCATTAAAGAATATTTATATATAAAAACATTCATTAAAAACGTAATCAAGAAAAATAAATGATATGATATATCCCAGAATTGTATTGGAAATGTTATTATAAAATATTTAAAACTCTAATTTAAAAATGGACATAGTGTAGTACATTAAACACATATGTGACAGAAGCAATATTGTTACTTTGCAAAACACAAAACTCTTTTTCTCAATGGAGTTTGTGTTGTGTCCCGTCAAAAGTGTTGAGTCATGTTTTTGTTTAGTCCATTTTTGTATTGTCTCCCACTTCTTGTTTTATTTTGACACTGACCTGTTATGTTCATTCCAGGTTCCTTAACTCTCTGGGTGTTTCTCAATCTCGAGTATGCTTGCTTGGTAGCACATGTCTTCTGAGCGTCTTGCTTCAGAAACTAGGCAAGAATACTTCCTGGCATTTGGAAAACGAAGAGAGGAACAGGCGAGCAAGATGAGAGGCCGTCTTACATTTTCCGCCACAGATTTGGGGAAATTGGTCCGTGTGCAAAGCATTGTGGGGATTTTAAGACCGCGGAGTCTACACATGTGCAGCCTCGAAATTTCTCGCTACGAAGTACGCCGGGCTCGTTAGAATTCCAAGTATGCTGGAGATTGGAACAGTCCTTCGGCGGCACTCGATGATGTAGTGTGCTTGAAATAGTGGCTCTGGAGCAGCTTTACTCGAGATTGAGGCCGTTTCTCAATGTCGAGTACGCTTGCTTGGTAGCACATGTCTTCCGAGTCACTTCCTTCAGAAGCTAGGCAAGAATCCTTCCTGGCGATCGGAAAACGAAGAGTGGAACAGGCTAGCAAGTGTGCAGGTGTGCGTCATATGAGAGGCCCCGCCTTACATTTTCCTCCACAGATT
>NW_011333341.1:0-1442 GCF_000735185.1 Notothenia coriiceps | reverse complement strand
CACACACACACAGAACAATTTGACACATATCCCGCTCTTATGTGCCCATCCCCCCACATGGATCACACCTGGCACACCAATACATGTTCAGTGTCTGTTCTTTGTATATTTACTGCAGTGTTTCATGTATACCAGTAGTCTGATACAATATGTACAGTTTGAAAGGGTGTTAAATGAAATTTGGTGATGATTAATGGTTTTTGTGTTAATGTAATAGCAGTTAAAACAGGACCGGTCAAATTTGACCGCGAACACCAAAGTACAATAGGAGGGTTAAGGCAACACAACTTATTGGTTTAGACTCATAAAAAAACATAATTTTAAGTTAAATTCAAAGCTGCAACTCAACTTTTGGTTCCAAATGAGGCATGAATAGCTATCTCCTGTGTTTGAGCTTCAATAACGATTACTTGATATACATGTCACTTTCTCTAAGTATTGTTTGTTGTATTGAGCTTGTAAAATGCACAGGAATGTGTGGTTAACGCTGTGCAAAATAAGTTAGGTTAAGGCAACAGATCTTCTTGGTTTAATTTCAGTAAAAATATAATTGTTTAGGATAAAGCTACAGACGTTTGACTCCATGTCCATGTCGGTAAAAATAACTCCACTTTTAATTTCACAAGCAAGTTCTCTTGGATGAAAGGCCTGTGATGCTAAAGACTGTTATAATTGTTTTACAGCTTGTAGCTTTCCAAAAACTGTTGTGTAATATATTCTACTTGCTCTGAGCATAATTTCTTAAATTTAGCTTGTGGAAATAAACAAGGTCATGTGGTGAAGGCTGCGAATAATTGGTTTGCTTCGTTCTTGAAGCATGCAGCTCTCGATAACAGTAGCTCCAAACACGTCACTTGCTCTAAATGTCGTTTGTTGTATAATGCTTTTTAAAAAAGCAATATATGGGTAATGTTAAGAAAGGTTGGTTAGTTCAAGGCAACAAAAGATCGTTGTAGGTTAAACTTACAGACATGTGACTCTACCATGACTCATATGTCTGTACAAATAACTCCACTTTTGGTTTCACAAGAACATGAACAGTTCGCCTGGGTGAAAGTCCAGTGGTTGCGAATTCAGAAAAAAAATAATTGTTCAGGTTAAAAAAAGCTATGGACATTGCCTCAGTGGGATAGCGTCACATGACATGAGTCACATCTCACAAGAAACATGCGCAGTTCTCCAAGGGGAAAGTCCTGCTTCTACTGAAGACACTTCAATTATTTTCTTCCTTCTTATGACTAATAACTTTCAATAAGGGTTGCTATATTCACGTCACTTTCTCTGAGAATTGTTGGTTGAATTAGCTTTCAGAAACAAGACAGCTTGGTTTAGGTTAGGGGTCTGCAACCTTCTTGACCAAAAGAGCCATTTTGCCCCCTACTATTTATTTTGTCTGGAGCCGCAAAACATATTTGATAGTTTATAAAGTTGTATTTATTGTT
>NW_011333340.1:13762-19292 GCF_000735185.1 Notothenia coriiceps | reverse complement strand
AACAACATTTCATCTGTGGAAGCCGTAGTACTGTAAAATGCACGACCAATCATCTATGCCGGCCCGGCTAAAATAACTTGATGGCCTACCTACCTGTCAGCCTTCCATCTGTGCACAAACTTATCTCGTGCCCTCATTGGTCATGTGCACGTTTGTGTGTGTTGGAGGGGGGGCTCTGTAAGGAAGTGGCAGATTTTTTCCGGGTTTGTATTTTCAAATTCTAGCGCACTCGAGCTGGTTTCTCCAAAATTACATACCCCACCTTTAAGTAAAAGTAAAGAAGTATTATGAAGCAAAAATGTACTTTTAATTCTGCAGAAAAAATTGCCTTCAGTGATGCGTATATAGTTAAATATATGACATTATCTGATTATTCATATTGTTGCATCAAGTAGCATTTGACTGTCGCAGACAAACAACGTTTTGATACAGAAATTATTGATGAGAGAACTTTTTGTAATATATTGTTGTATGTTCTTTTATTGTAGCTTAAAGGTCTCCTATTAAACTGTTTTTCATCAAATATTATAGGTCTGGATATATACAAAACATGTCTCCATTCGCTCCAAATACCAAACAGATCATTGTAGCATCCCATAATCTCCTCTGTTTCAGCCCTGTTTCAAAAGTGCTGATTGTCTATCTGTTACCTTGGTTGGTGATTGGCTAATGGTTACACAAGCCAAAAAATCATTATGACATAATAAAGTGGCCAAAATCTGATCAGCAAATTTTCAGACAGGTTTTTATATAAATGGATCAGGACAAAAAGAGAGAGAATCTTTGTTCCTGAAACTTTCAGAATCTCTTTACACAGAGGGGGGGACATGTTGATGTAGAAGAGACATGAAGAAGAGGATTTTGCATAATAGGTGACCTTTAAACGGTTAGTCCACTTGCTTATTCTTTTAAATGTTAAAAGTCTTTAATGTAACATCCTAATCTGAAAAGTCACTAAAACCTAATAAATAATACATGAGTTAGTAAATGTAGTGGAGTAAAATTACCTTAATTCAATTTAAGATGTATTGGAGTAAGAGCATAAAGTAGCATTCAATGGAAATACTTCAAAACTAAGGACAGTAAATGGTCTTTGATACTTTACATTACTGACAACAGCAATATGTCAGAAATAATCATTTGTTGTACATATTTTCTGCATGTTGGGAACAATTTCATTACACATCAAATCAAAAATATTTGGAGAGCTGAAGAAGTAATACGTTTAAGTAACCACTCTTTCTCAAGATTACCAAACAGTCTCCAAGCAATGAAACATGGAATGGATAAAAACTGTGTATGCACCGTCGTGCTGATGCCATCCTTAAATCAGAATGAATAATAACATTACATCATCATAACAAAGCCAGAGTGACAGAAGAGATCATTCTTTTTTTTTAAAAACTTTATACAACCAATCAATGGCTCAGTCTTTAGGGACTTGGCTTGGGAACAGGAGGAAGGCCGGTTCAAGTCCCCGTACTCCCAATAGTAAGGAGGGACGACTGGTCCCAGTTCACTTTCTGGTGCCCTTGAGCAAGGACCCCCCAGGGGTCACCGGGTGCTGTACAATATCTGCCTTTGTTCTAATACTATAGGATTTTTATATATAAAATATATATTTTTTTTTTAACGTTATTAATGGTGGTTTAATCGAAGTCAACGTTTCAGTCTCTTTAATCGCGTATTGTGTTTATGTACTATAGCAACATTCATTTTAAGTGTAAAACGACTTTGTGCTGAGTCAGTGAAATGATAGTGAAACATGAGAGGCTGTGAAGGCAGGCAGCAGCTGGAGCATCGACACACCTCAAACAGCATGTGAAGAACAATAAGAAGCATAGGTCAGCAGAACCAAGTACAGATCATCCAACATTTAAATTCCACAACTGGATCTGCTGATGAGGACTGAGTGAGTCCAGAGTTCCTAAACAAACCTGAGAGAGGACCTCAAGTTGAGCCTGTTATGTCAATTGGTCTTAAACGAATGACCTCTCAAATAAAAAGCTTAATCTTAAAAAGTCTCTTATTTTTCATGACTTTTCTCCAGTTTTTTTGTTTTGAATGTGCTTGAATGAAGATGCAAAGGTACTTTTTTTTTACATGGGGGGATTTTAGGCACCAATATATGGTGGGAGTTACTTTATTTGTGTAAAGGAAAGAAATCCTGATGAAAATATATATTGAATTGGGGTTTTTAGGTGTTATATAGTGTAACATAATGTATTCTCCCATTATATAATGTTATCTCTATTGAGTCAGCACACATTGACTTGTACCTTGGGATCTAACGATCTACCGATTATCGCGGTATCGCGATAAACAAACGTCCCAATACCGTCGTGAGACTGACAAAATCTACCGTGATTTAAAAATAAAAAAATAATTTTTTTTAAACACTTCTTTTTTTTTTAAACCTTTATTCAACCAGGTGGTCCCATTGAGATCATCGATCTCTTTTTCAAGGGAGACCTGTCCAACATGGCAGCAAGTAGGTTACAACGTGAACAGATAACACAAATGGACATCGTATTTACAGGGCTACATGTACATACCTAGAGACATTGACAAGTACCAACAGTATATTTATATCTCGCCCTGTCAATAAGCCTCACCTTCTTGGCAAAAACTGTATTGTTTTTGAAGTGGTGGAGAGACAATGCACAGTTTTACCCACTGCTGCCAAAATGCCTACTTTGTAGTACTAGTAGGTACAAAAACACTGGTTTTCTTGTTCCAGTCTGAAACTGTCACTTTGTTTTTGACACTTTAAAATACTGCTATCCTACTTCCCTTTGCGTCTTTACGGGAAGTAACCTCTTTAAATTGCAATGTAATGTAAATTGAGCATTTATGGATTTTTATGAATTATTAATTCATTCTAATGTATTTATAAACCCCTAGACTTTAAGAACTTGTACAGATGTAGCGCTTCGTTTCGGACGCCTACCCGTGCGGGTCCCTGACCTGCACGGGGCGGGCCCCTGCTGAAAAGGAAAACCCCCCGCAGGACTTGATACGCCCCCTTGATAAATACATTTAATTATAGAGAACCGCAGTGACGCGTCGTAAAGCCCGGAAGTAAGTTAGCATTTGTAGCACTTCCGGTTCCTTCCTCAAAAAGCAATGCACTTCTTTCCATAGGGTTTTGGAAAATAGCTCGAAATAAGGTCTGTGGTTGACACAAATTTAAGAGATAAGTCACGTTTTGTTCTACGACATTAAATACATCAGCAGTGACCCCACTGGGGATCTTTGAAGAGTTTACGTGTCTGAAAAACGATGGTTGTTACCGAGTGGCTGAATAGGACTACAGAAATTGTCGAGGCCGTTGTACGTCATTACGCAGAACACGTAAACACTCCCGCTAAGTTTGTTTTCCCCTGTGTTCTGCTTGAAAGCAAGTACCAGCCTATCTTTAGTATCTGTATATCTATATCTGACCATTAGAATCTGTATTTTTGAAATTGTCGTTTTTAACACAGTAGTTTTACAAATGATAGAATAATTAATTACCAGTGTTTTCCAATTTTACTCGGCAGTTCGTTTCGTTAGCTAACGTTAGCTAAAGCTAGCGCTACTAGTTAGCTACGCAATGGTTTGTTGCTTTGCTCCGGGTGGCAGCCACAGGTCTTCGCATGAAACGTGCTTGTTCTATCGTTTCCCGGCCAATGTTTTCCAAAGGAGAGTCTGGATTCGTGCCATGAGGTAAGCTGACGTTACATTTTTGTCCATGTCACGGTGAAATGTAAATGATGGGTAGTGACTGTATCGCCGTTTTAGAGATGGCGCTGCTGAAAAGACCGCAACATAAGTAAAGATAATGAATACATCCTATTAAAACCTGTGTGGCTTATATGATAAGTCTAATTAGTACAAGCAGCATAACGTTTCACCATGTAACTAAAGATTGTAGTCAGGGAAATCAGTTTGACATTTTGAACTAATAACAAATCACCTCTGGCTGGCAGAGAACTCTCTATCAATAACCAAAGTTGTCAGGTAATTTTGTCAATGCTTGAGTCGAATGATAGTGGATTCTGTGCATAGATCCTAATTTTCGATTACAGTGTCATCCTAAACTTTTTTGTACAGGTACGAAAATAGAAGTCATCTGACCCCTGATGACACTGTATGCAGAAAATTAGGATCTATACAAGAAATCCACTATCATTCACTAAAGCATTGACCAAAAATTATCACTGACAACTTTGGTTATTGATTAAAATTCCGGCAGACTGTTCTCTCGGGGAGGGTTTCTAGCACTGACCGACTACCACTGTCCGAGCCCCGTCCAAAGTCCTTAAAGAAGCCGAAGAGAGGGGGCCGGTCTTCTCCTTGTGATGTCGAACCTTTGTGAATGACAAGGACTTTAATAGTTAGACAACCCGTAGTCCCTGGACTCCGTTAACACCGTTACGTACCGTAACAGACTTCTCGTTGTCTCCCGTTAAAGTCGCACCCGATGGTGACCAGTCGCTTGGTTGGGTTTGACCCGTAAACAAGTCCCTTGCCTTCCCAACTGACGGCGTGAAACCCTCGACAGTGACTCCAGTTTCGCACACTGACGAAGGGAATAACGGGTCCCACGATCCGCGTTTGGTGTCCGGAACTACCACAAACGACCATGTCACCCCCCTGATACTTACTTACACTCCCGCAACAGTCTGCCTGTAAGGGTGACGTGTGATTTGTGTCATACTCGTCCAGGTAACTCAGTCATGAAACACACCCGAGAGGGATAGTCCTTACAACCCCCCGTAGGAGAGGTCTACCAGACTAATCCCAGAAGTAGGCGAGATCGACCCTCATTTCACAATGGGATGCTCTACGGCGGTCGCCTATTAATGTTGAATCACTCGTAACGTTTAAGTTCCCGAAGACACAGTCATTCCCTCCTCTTTGTAAGTCGGACGCACTCCTTTGTAGGATGACGTGTGTAACTCCGTGGTGATCACGTTGCCAGTCGAAGTGGAGTGACGTTCCTTCCTTCCTTTATTTTTTTCACTTAACAAAAATTAAATGTAAATGAGCGCGAAACGTTCCAAGACCAACAAATATCACAAATCCAAGGAACAGTCGAGCAGACAACCCTTCTATATTTTATAATCAATCAAAGGTACCTTCAGTCGTGGCAGTCGTATAATGACATTTCCTCGTAATTCTGTATCGTCATGGTACCGAGTTTTGTTTTGTAGATTTCTATTATTGGAACGTTGAAACTATTCAGAGGCACTTTGTAAAAAGTGATAAAACTGTAAAAATATCTAGTTTTTAACTTGATTTCTTAATTACCATCAAATAAGGTATAACTTTTATCCACAGTCGACGATGTGAATAATATGTATCAAGAAATAAAGAATTAATTAATCTTATTCTTATTATAATGACATAACTAGGGTTAAACCCTTTACAAACACAACCGTCGTCGTATTGTTTCTTTTTGTGTTTATATTCAATAATATATGTTTTCATACACTCCTACTAAGTAATTAACTTATATTTACATTTTACATGCTACACTAAAATG
>NW_011333340.1:0-12367 GCF_000735185.1 Notothenia coriiceps | reverse complement strand
TGAAGACATGATGAAGTCTCAGGCTCATGGTGAAGACATGATGAAGACTCAGGCTCATGGTGAAGACATGATGAAGACTCAGGCTCATGATGAAGACATGATGAAGACTCAGGCTCATGGTGAAGACTCAGGCTCATGGCGAAGACATGATGAAGACTCAGGCTAGTGAAGACATGATGAAGACTCAGGCTCAGGGTGAAGACATGATGAAGACTCAGGCTCATGGTGAAGACTCAGGCTCATGGTGAAGACATGATGAAGACTCAGGCTCAGGTGAAGACATGATGAAGACTCAGGCTCATGGTGAAGACATGATGAAGACTCAGGCTCAGGGTGAAGACATGATGAAGACTCAGGCTCATGGTGAAGACATGATGAAGACTCAGGCTCATGGTGAAGACATGATGAAGGCTCAGGCTCATGGTGAAGACATGATGAAGACTCTGGCTCATGGTGAAGACATGATGAAGACTCAGGCTCAGGGTGAAGACTCAGGCTCATGATGAAGACTCAGGCTCATGGTGAAGACATGATGAAGACTCAGGCTCATGGTGAAGACATGATGAAGACTCAGGCTCATGATGAAGACTCAGGCTCATGGTGAAGACATGATGAAGACTCAGGCTCATGATGAAGACATGATGAAGACTCAGGCTCATGATGAAGACATGATGAAGACTCAGGCTCATGATGAAGACTCAGGCTCATGGTGAAGACATGATGAAGGCTCAGGCTCATGGTGAAGACATGATGAAGGCTCAGGCTCATGGTGAAGACATGATGAAGACTCTGGCTCAGGGTGAAGACATGATGAAGACTCAGGCTCAGGGTGAAGACTCAGGCTCAGGGTGAAGCTTATATATCCCTTCCTCCACAAACCTGTTGTCTAGACCCAGCTCTCCTGTTTTACACAGCATATACGGTACTGCTCCATATTAACTATTTAACATTATAATGTATTGCTGTTTGAACTCCTTTCTGTTTGTGTTGTGCACTGACATTTTTTTTATGTTGACTTCATAATATTAAGTTTACATAATGAAATTCACTTAATATTATTGCTTTAAACTAACCTAATACAGTTATGTGAAATATGTTGACATAATACATGTAATAAAAGTCAATGTTTCAGTTTGTAACAGTGTGTGTTCTTTGGTGAGACAGTATTAATGTCCATGGGCATGGGAGGTTGACAAGCTCTGCTTTGTTGTAAAATATGCTGTTTGCAGGATTATCCAAAGGCAGGCTTTCATTTTCCTTTGCAGCCTTAGATTATGTTTGATCCTCTTATATTGTTTGATAGATTATTAAAAAACAACATGGCAACAGTAAATCCATTACAGCAGGGCCGTCTGCTGACAAGGAGTCGCAGCTCAGAGGGCAGCTTCTGTCTGAGGCCTGGGTCTCTTTACATTAGCTGTGTACATCCATCACACCTCTGACAATATCTCAAACAATACAAAACACCTCTCTCTGTAGGACTGTAGGCGTGGCATTGAGCAGACTTCACTTTCAGATTCAAAGTCATGCATCAGTTGTGGTTTTAAATATGTAAATTAGATTACATTTCATATATTTTATGAATCCCAAATTATGATGTTTTTGAGTATTGCAGCATATAAAAAAGACATTGCACATGAATGTATCATAAAATGTACATTCTTATTTAGAATACTGAGATGTATATCCCTAGAGTTTAGAGTACATCCCCAAGGCCAAACTCCAGAGCTTCAGGGATAGAGCCTTCTCTGTGGCAGCCCCGAAGCTCTGGAACTCCCTCCCCCAAGACCTCCGTGAGTCTGAGTCCCTCACCCTGTTCCAGTCGTGCCTCAAAACCCACCTCTTCAACTCTCAATAAGCCCCCCCCACCCCCCAACCAACATCCTCCTGACTGCTTTTCTGTTTTGTTTTGTTTCTTTGTTTCTTTGTCTCTTTTTGTTTTTGTTTTTGTTTTGTTTGTCTACCCTCCCTCCCAAATGTAAAGCGTCTTTGGGTTCAAGAAAAGCGCTATAGAAATCAAATGTATTATTATTATTATTATTATTATTATTATTATTATCATTTAAAAATATAGAAACATACAGAATAATTTAGAAAACACTATAGACTAATCTATTCCTATTACAACTATAAACGATGTATACATTAAAAACGGTGCAAAGCAGTAAAAATAAAAAATAAAATGCAAAACCATCAATATTGGTGTTCCAGTTCAGTAAAATAACATTAGAAGTAAGGTGTTGAGTTTATTTATAGGGGATATATGATGTCATTATCAGGTTCTTACTGTGCTTGTATTGCAACACTTGTTTACATGATTTAATGTCAACACAAAACACGTGATCGTTTCAAAACTGTCTCTCTGAGTTTACCTGAACTCACCCTCTGTCAGAAACTCTCCGTTTAAACACCTGTCTCTATATGAGACCATCCCCAAAAAGCCCAGTCTGCTCTCTGATTGGCCTGCAAAAAGGTAGTATGATGGGGTGAAGATACTCAGATGGGGGTGGTAGGGGAGTTAACTCCAAATGGTTTGTTGAGTCCCATGTTTTCTTACCTAGGAAGACCACAAACACACTGACTGGGAGGTTACATTGCACATGTATGGGATGGGATGCACTTCTCATACCTAACTACTTAAGCTCAGTCACTGAAATAAAAATAACTCAAAGTTTTTGTCTAAGAAGCATCCATTTTGTCAGCAGAGTTCATTAAAGTGTGTGTGTGAGATATAACGTATCTAGTTCACATTTTTTCCTGAGAGTAGTGCTAGAGGAAAGGTTATCACAAGGAAGCATGCATGTGTGCAGTACTCGAGAACTCTGCCCACACATTTGATGAAGGCCTGAATCCAAACCAACAAATGGGGAGTGGGAGGAGGTTATCAAACCCTCCCTCAGTGAGTCTGCACTGATCCTGACTTCACCTGCTGCTCTGACCAGGTGCAACGCTGTTTCTGCGTCGCATCGCACACGCTAGCCTATGGGTTATAATTTAAAAAAATGGTGCAAATGTATTTGGGAACCCATGTGAACATGTTTAAAGTGGGGGCCGACCTCAAATCCTCTAGGAGTTAAATGCATCAATCTGGTGCATTTTGAGGGGGAAATAAAGAGACTAGATCTATGGAAACACCCATATGAAACAGAACTGTATACATTTAAATAATCATAAAATCATAAGAACATGGCCTTATAACCAATAACATACCATATCCAATATGAAAAAACACTGAAACTTGTTTGTGAGTGTGTCCGGGCTCCTGAACCAGCCTCTCACTGCCAAGGCACACNAAGAACATGGCCTTATAACCAATAACATACCATATCCAATATGAAAAAACACTGAAACTTGTTTGTGAGTGTGTCCGGGCTCCTGAACCAGCCTCTCCTGTCTCCCTCCTCTCCTCCCTGCTCCTCTTTGAGGCAGCAGCAAAGACTAGTTTTAGCTCTCAACAAGTTTTAAAAGTTTATCTTACCTTGTTTTCCCTGCCGGCGGTGGGCAAACGGGTGAAACAAGGTAAAATGAAATGGAGCGCGATTTCCGCCAAAGATTTGGAAATTGGTCCGTGCGCAAAGCATTGTGGGGATTTTAAGACCGCGGAGGGTTCACATGTGCATCCTCTAAATTTCCCGCAACGAAGGAAGCCGGCCTCGGTAGAATTCCAAGCATCCTGGACATTGGAACAGTCCTTCGGCGAGACTCGATGACGTAGCATTCCCCCTGTGTGAGGTAGACCCACATTTGCGCAGCGTTGCGTTCACAATACATACAAAATGAACAAAATGTAAATCCTCAGACGAGCAAGCCACTTAACAGGCCAGGCCATCGGGAAACCTCCCGGTCTTCCCGATGGCCAGTCTGGGCCTGGGGGCAGATTGGAATTGGGCCCAAATCACTTGAAATCATGGCAATACACTGAACCATGATGCTCACACCAGAGAGGACAATAGTCTGTATGAAAACTCATTAGAACTGAAGGTGTTTACCGTCTCCATTACATTACATTTAATTTAGCTGACTTTTATCCAAAGCAACGTACACTTATGTACTATTACTGCAGGATTCTTCATACACTGAAAAAAATGAAATGTATTATGTCAACAGATTTGTAACAGGGTTATTTAAAAGCAATAATATCAAGTTTAAGTGTTAGATATTAGGTTCACCTTCATATTATTGCTTTCAACTAACCTAATACAGTTATGTGACATTTTTTGGCATATTTTGTTAATTAAAGTCAACGGTTCAGTTTTTTCAGTGCATGTATGTTCATGTTTGTTTGCACTTATTGTAAGGAATATAGGCATCAGCTAAATAAAAATGACAATTAACTATTGTTAGGGAATAATTTGCTTAGGTATTCAATCTTCGACCCAATTCATCGTTTTCTCTCTTTACTATCTCCTTTCCCATGGCATAGGTCTACGGCCTTGGGTATTGCTGCTCTCTCTCTGAAGGAGGAGCAGCTTGGGCGCATTGTTGTTGCCAGTCTATGACAGCGCACCAGCCGCCATGAGGTAGTTTACTGTTCAGGGACGTAGGTTCCCTGGCGCACATTATTTTCTATGGACGAGAGCTCTAGTTAGATTCAGGGTCCATAATTGTTTCGTCTCACTGATAAAGAATTTTGATTATTACACTCCGAACTAGTTAAAACCTCGAGCTACAGAAGAGTTCTTCAGAATTGGTTTGGCAACCGCTGTGTCAACTCTTGACACACCACCTGTCTTGTCAATTTTCCGGCCTTAACTCCAAATAAACCATCAGTGTTTGCCCTCAAAGCTCCAGCTCTCCTCGTGTCTCTCTGAGTCCTGACTCTCCATTGCTACAGAAGTTTCCCCCACAACTATCACTACAATTATATTGATATATATAGCTCTACATTTATGCAATTATTTTTTGTCCATATGCATGCCATTTACTCTATGTGATGGCAACTTCTGAAGCAATGGAGACGAAACTCAGAGAGACACAGGGAACTTTAATGGCTAACACTGACGGTTTATTTGGAGCTTCGGCAGTAGAATTCACAAGACATGTGCTGTGCCACGAGTTGACACAGGTTGAGATGCCAAACCAATTCTGAAGATCTCTACCCCATACCCATGTATTGAGATAGTTCTGAGAGAATAATCGACATGCTGCATGACAAGATAAAACACTATAATAACACCTCTATCAGCTGACGCCAACAGGCAGGAACAGGGAGACAACACACTGAGAGGGAAGCAGCCCAAGGTTGCAGGCCTGTGCTCAGTGAGGTCAGTACAAACTGATAAACTGGGTCAAAGGAAAATATTTCCCCAACAATATAACCTGTCATTCCGTTTGCAGGGGTTTGATTGGTATTGGAGATCATTAACAAAGTTACCCGTCCACAAATGAGGAGCATTTTTTCAGCAGAACCTCACAGTCTGCTCTAAACTCAGATTTACCCCCCACAGATGTATCCCCCACTGAGGGAGACTGCTTTTATCACCATTTCTACCATGTAACAACAACAAAAAGATATCAAGCAATAAGCAGTATTTCCAACATCACTTTGACCGTGATTCAGGTTTTTTTATTCGAATGAATTACATTTTATAGTGAACTGATAAATGTGCTGTTATTTATTATGTTGTTCAATTTTTTTATGTGCCATTTTGGAATATTTTATTGTGCCTGCCCAGCGACTGCGGATGGAAATCAGCCAAAAGACACATCTGACATAATCATTTCTTCCCTTTTAATTTATTTGTATTTGTATACTTCTATCAATAAAGACTGAGGACGATTGAAACAATTAAAAAACATCTAACCATGTGTTGTTGTCTTGAAAAAAAACCTGTTGTGTAATAATCTATTTAACCACTAGAGGGCAGCAAATGCTAAACCTTGATAAGACTATGTAGTGGAGTCATTTTAAAATAAAACTGCATTACATTACATGTCACCTGATAGGCTCTTTTACCCAAAGCGTCTTACATACATTCAGTACTGTGGGCATCCCCCACAGGAGCAATCTGGGGTGAAGTGTCTTTGCAGGGACACAACGACATGCTGACTGCAGTGGGACTCGAACTTGCTCTCCAGCGCCACAGCCTCCCAAACTGCATACGTCAATGTGCAAAGTGTCTGATGCTATTCATAAATACTTACGGTCACAGCCTCTGTCTGTGACTAATAATCATCATCAACTTCATGCCAGTTTCTCTTGGCAGTTGAGAGATTAACGCCTGTCACACACACACACACACACACACACACACACACACACACACACACACACACACACACACACACACACACACACACACACACACACTCACAAAACAAGCAGAATTAATCTGGATTTGGTGGGTGGAAGATTGCTACACTTGATGGAGAGCCAACCTCATGACATTACATAAAGCTTTTTTCCCCGTCTTTATTCATTAGAAATTAATCTATACACACACACACACACACACACACACACACACACACACACACACACACACACACACACACACACACACACACACACACACACACACACACACGAACTGGCAGATGATTATCTGGCCCAGACATGTCAGAATCAAATAAAATCATTTTTGAAGCAGTTTTGCAGTGTGGGAACTCATTATCACAGACGATGGGAGTAGTAAATGTTGATGTTCATAATGTAAAAGTTGTAGGGATAAATGTGCTGGCACAGAGAAGTGTGTGAATGTGATGCATGAAACTGAATGGTGAGCAAATAAACACAAGTCAGATTAAGCGTAGCATTTATAAGCGAGCGCTTTTCTCCGTTTTATTTTCACATAATTGTTCATACACGCTGACCAAATTCAATTTGAAAAGAATACCTATCTAACTTTTTGGACTCCATAGAACAAACATTTCCAGCATTTTAACTAGTATTCCTATAAAAGCCTCTAAAACAGCTTTCGAACTGTCCCAACATTCTCCATTAACCTAGGATAAAAACCCAGACAAAAGAAACTCCTCAAGAAATAACATTTCAACAGTAAGGGGAAATGCATTTCGCTCTTAATTTGAGTGTTATATGAGCATTGATATCCATCACATGTCTGTGTATTGAGAATAGCTGGAGTCAGGAAGAGTATGGAAAGCCGTTTCAGTATTTGAGTAGGATTGTCTTTTGACTTTACTTGTTCACTTGTTTTACACACTTATTTTTACTATAACTAGCTAAGGCAAACATGATAACGTATTTACTAGCATTAACCCCTTTTCCCCTTACCAGTTAACTAGTGGGGCTCAAAATGTATACTAGCTGAACTAGTGACATTTAAATTATGTTCACAGTGTCACACTATTTTAAGATACTTTTGACATTACTTGTTAATTAACTAGTGAAGCTTAAAACGTTCACTAGTAATACAAGGCCAACATCCTCACAAGTCACACAAGTTGCATTAAATGCTAATGGGGAGGTGGAATGAAGTGTGATTTGAAAGCTTTTTAGTGGTTCTCCCTTTCAATATAAAAAATACCAATCAGAACTCAGGATTTCCTAATTGTCCCGCCTGCGTCATGTTGCACACTAGTTAACATGTTGGCCACAGGGTGTAAAAAAATCTACACCTGTTAAACTGAACAATGAACACCCCTTTGAAGTGGGGGCGCGTTTAAAGCTCTATGCCCTCTAAGTTTTCAATGTGAACTCTCCACACTGAGTTCTTGGGAGGAAAGGATTGAGGAGGAGCAGGAGAGGAAGAGGGCAATCAGGAGCTGGAGGAGGACTGCAGGACCAGCTGGAGGACCAGCTGCAAGGACCAATCTTGTGCAATAAACCAATTGTAGTGAGCAATAATCGCTGTTATGTAAAAACAAACATTACAAAAATGTCCCAACAATTTTACTTTTATATGGTCTCAATAATTTAATATGTTAATGATGTCACTTTATTCTTTTAAATTGCTGCTACTCATTTTCAGCCATGGTTGTGTACTTATTTGTCTCTGTGCTTTAAAAAAAAATCATTGCTTGCATTTTTTGGAGCTGCTATGCCACTTTTTCTGTAACACTGTTAATTTCCCCGGTGTGGGACCAATCAAGGAATTCTGATACTGATTCAGAGGCCAGTGGAAGTGGGCAGTCGGGGGCTTGCATAACGCCATTCCCTCATCAATGGATGTCTGGGCATCAAGGGACCAAGCAGGAAATGAGCCGAAACAAGCAAGATGGAGGCAGCAGAGAGGGCTTGGAGATGGCTCCGGCTGAAGAGGGGTGACCAGGGGGGGCAGTAGAATAACACTTAAACAAAAGCTGAAGCATGATCAACCTCGGTTAGGTCACCTGGTGGGGGTGTCTGTTGCAAGACCTGAAACAGCCGATGACTCCAGATGACATCACTGAAGATGTGAAGTTTTTGCATAATAAGAGGTATGTAAGAACTGTCTCCCTATGAGCTTTAGCTGAAGGTGTCCATATACTGTCAGTGAGCAGAGGGGACCACTAAACCTGCTCCCTCAGTATAATGACAGGGCTGTTGTTTGTAAAAAAACAACTGATATTTTTGATTATTGGCTCATTGGTCCATTGGAATCCAGTGACCCAATCAAACAGGCATATAATCAGACAAAAAACGTTTCAAAATATCAGAGGAAAATAGCAGCAGAAAACAGCACACATGTTCTGCACCGACTATATACTCAGAAACCATACAACCGTCATGAACCTGGGACTGTTCTTCATCATTACCTTCCACAGTAGGAACGAACAAGTGGGGAAAGCTACCACCTGATTTTTCATGATTTGAGCTTGGACCCCCCTGCTGCCCCCCTCCAAAAGAAAATCAATGATATCCCAATTTGTGAAAGTGTTGCAGCAAAGAATGTGCTTGAGCAGGAATGACAGGAATGTTTTTTCTTTTTTTGAACGGAAAATGTTGAAATCTTAAACACTTTCTTTGTCTTTTGTCCCGTATTAAATGTCCCCCCTCTCTCATATTATAACCGGCCCCAGAACGGCTCCCCCAGTAAAGTTGATCTAGAACCAGCACTGTTGATTGCACCGTCTTATGTTTTCTCTTTTGGAAGCTGAAATTTATATTCATAATTTTCCAAGAGCCAAATCATTTCAGCTCAATTCCCCCTTTTCCCATTGCTCCAGGTTCTAATTATTTTGTTCTCAACACTGATGAAATGTGTTAAGTCCTCTGGGTTTTGTATATGTCTAAGGGAACCTGGGCGAACACATTAAACAAGGCTTAATTCTCAACAGCAATGTGCATGATTTTGAAATACATGTAAATGCATACACACATAATCACAACACTTAACCTCCATGCCCAATTTCAGCTTCCTAGGGTGAAAAACTGTGGTCGCCAAAGGGTGGGGGAATGTTTGTAGACTGATCGACCACTGCCTGGAAACTTAGAAGTAATGATCAGCTGCAACAGGTAGTCCTCGTTGGGTACCTCAAGGATCATTGCTCGGTCCAATTAGCTATCCTATTTACATGCTCCCTCTTGGCCGGATCATTCGCAATCAACGACAACCAGATTTATTTAAGCTGCGACCCTGCAAACCTCTCATCACACTGTCAATCTCCTGCCTTCACGTTATCCGCAAATGGATGTCACAACGTTTCCTGCAGCTGAATGGTGATATGATATGATCATAGGTCAAGTTGATACTGTCGTCACCCACATTTCAAACAGTCTTGGAGGAGATCACGGCTGCAAAATCTGTCAGCTCTTTTAGGAGGTGCTTTTATGTGATTTAATGATTTATTTTATTATTTTCTATCTGTTTTACAAAAGCACTTTGTAGCTTTTGAAAGGTGCTATATAAATAAAATGTATCATTTATTATGATTATAATGGAATAAGGAAAATGGTCGTTCACATCACGGTCAGCAACAATTAAGGTGACATTACTTTGTCATTAAGTTACAGAAATCATGCACTTCTAGGACAGTGCCATGACACACTGGACCAAAAGGAAGACAAACTGAGCTCTTAGCTCAGGACATGTTTTGTTATGATTCAGAGAGAGAAAGAGCTTAACAGGCTTGCTGTTTGGTTGTGACTTTGAGTGACTCACTGCGCTCTGTTGCACGGCTGCTGCAGGTCTCCACAGAAATAAAGGTCAGCTCAAATTTGAGCTGAGTAATCCTCTGCTGCGCTGAAGTGCTCTTGAGCAAGAATGCTGTGTCTTATGTTGAGGTGGAAGGGTTCATTTGAAAGTATATTCCATTACAATAACTAGTTACATTTCAAAATGTAATCAGTAACCTATAATCTAAGTGTCTTTAATATAAAAGCAATGTAATCTGATTACTTTCTGTTACTTTTGGATTACCTCAATATTAAATGCAATGCAAATGAATACAAGAGAAACTAAGTGTCAATACGATTTGATTTACTTAAGTGTATTATGTAAGACAACAGAACAATCTTAGACCTTAGAAAAAAAGAAACCAAGTATCAAACATTTGTCCTCTTAAGTGATAGTCTAGTCCTGTAGAATAATATGGTTTAACAGATTCTGTTTTAGTGTAATACATGAATTAAAGGCAAAACTAATTTTTGTAATAAACATGTGTCCACCTACACTGAAAAATTGTTGACTTTGTTTAAATGTATCATGTCAACAGGTTCCAAATAATTATATTAGGTTAGTTGAAAAAATAATATTAAGTTTAACTTATTTAAACTTAATATTATTGCATTTAAAAACAGAAATAATGAAGAAGAAAGGAAGTAGCCTAAATGAAAACCAAAAAGAAAATGTCTGCACAGTCTACCTTTAAGGGTCACCTATTAATCTGTAATCCTGTAATCCTCCATGTAATGGTAAACATAGTACTCCATTTCATTTACATGAATACAGATGTTCATGGAACAACAGCTTGCCATCTTCTTTCTGTCTACTGATGAACAAGATAGGCGTCAGTTCAATTCAAAGAAGACTGCAAGGTGCAGTTGAAAGTTCCTTCTGTGAAAGTCATTTTTTTTCATGTTGAGCTCTGAAGGCTCTCATCATGCAGCAAAGCACAGGCATGCAGAGAGAGGACAGAGGTCAATGAGCCATGTCGCCTGTTCATGAGTCCTGTGGGTTTTGACTTTGCAGGAGTGAGTTCTCTAACACCCTCTGCATCTGTATATGACTAAAGCAATAGACTGGAAGGCTGACAGTGTGTGGGCACATGCAGAATCACTGGAGTGCACTTGATGGGGTGTGACATGAGTCAGTGGTTAAGCATCCCTTTGCTGCTTTGCTATGTGATCTTGAGGTCTGAGTTCATATTGCACAATGGTTGGTTCAAAATGATGATGTAGTAGAGTGTTTTGCAGTCAAGGACTCAGCCATGTGTAATATGTATGTATGTATAAGTGGCACATCAGCGATTAATGAATACAATACAATGCATCCAAAGAAAATAGAAAAGTATTGTATGTGCCAAAGAAATGTTTTCCTTTTCTATTAAACAGAAAAGTAAGCAATGACTGTTTGTGGTCCCTCATCCCAGGTTTCATGTGATGAGGCTAGCCTCGAGGAGTCCCTCTGGAAATATAGTTATTATTTCCCTCTGTTTGCTGCCGGAAGAGTGTTGCTTATTTTCACTGTGTGTCCATAAAGGCTTGCCGTAGTTTCCTGGTTCTGGCTCTCAACTTCGCAAGCGCTAGTTGGTCCGCCATATTGGACAGCAACGCACGGCAACCCAAGAAGGCAAGGCAAGGCAAGTTTATTTATATAGCATCTTTCAACACAAGGCAATTCAAAGTGCTTTACAAAAATGAAAGACATTAAGAAAATGGCATTTAAAATCAGTCATTAAAAATCAAAGATAATAAAATAAACATTAAAAGAAAAAATACATGAATAAAAGTTACAGTGCAGTTTAAGATATGAATAGTTCAATTAAAGGGACTCAAGATAACACAAAGGGTACACTGGTCAAATATAAACAGGATCATTTAAGAGAAATAAGACAACATTACCTTATGTATTCTTCATTGTAAATTAGATTTATTGAGTTAACGAACTCAGGGCCCTTCCCTGATTAAACAAGGGAATAACTGGGCGACAATCATAACAGATCAAAAAGTTCAGATTCATTTTACAGTAAATCAAGGAATGATGCACTTCTACAAACAAAAACAACATCATTAAAACATTTAAACAAACTACTAAAAGTAGATGAACTACATTATTCAAAAGTTTACAGTAACTTCTGATAATAACACAGGGGAAATAAACGAGGCATCTCTCTCTCTCTCTCTCTCTCTCTCTCTCTCTCTCTCTCAATTCAATTCAATTCAATTCAAAGGGGCTTTATTGGCATGAAAGTTAAATTAAACAATGTTGCCAAAGCATCACAATACAAAATAATTAACAACATTAACATACATTTCAAATGTTTA
>NW_011333339.1:0-19369 GCF_000735185.1 Notothenia coriiceps | reverse complement strand
TCTTTGGATGCAACTCAGCATTCTTTCTCCTCCAAACACGTCTAGTTGAGTTTTTACCAAAAAGTTATATTTTGGTTTCATCTGACCATATGACGACATTCTCCCAATCCTCTTCTGGATCATCTAAATGCTCTCTAGCAAACTTCAGACGGGCCTGGACATGTACTGGCTTAAGCAGGGGGACACGTCTGGCACTGCAGGATTTGAGTCCCTGGCGGCGTAGTGTGTTACTGATGGTAGCCTTTGTTACTTTGGTCCCAGCTCTCTGCAGGTCATTGACTAGGTCCCCCCGTGTGGTTCTGGGATTTTTGCTCACCGTTCTTGTGATCATTTTGACCCCACGGGGTGAGATCTTGCGTGGAGCCCCAGATCGAGGGAGATTATCAGTGGTCTTGTATGTCTTCCATTTTCTAATAATTGCTCCCACAGTTGATTTCTTCACACCAAGCTGCTTACCTATTGCAGATTCATTCTTCCCAGCCTGGTGCAGGTCTACAATTTTGTTTCTGGTGTCCTTTGACAGCTCTTTGGTCTTGGCCATAGTGGAGTTTGGAGTGTGACTGTTTGAGGTTGTGGACAGGGGTCTTTTATACTGATAAAGAGTTCAAACAGGTGCCATTAATACAGTTAACAAGTGGAGGACAGAGGAGGCTCTTAAAGAAGAAGTTACAGGTCTGTGAGAGCCAGAAATCTTGTTTGTTTGTAGGTGACCAAATACTTATTTCCCACCATAATTAGCAAATAAATTCTTTAAAAATCAGACAATGTGATTTTCTGGATTTTTGTTCTCATTTTGTCTCATAGTTGAGGTATACCTAGGATGAAAATTACAGGCCTCTCATCTTTTTAAGTGGGAGAACTTGCACAATTGGTGGCTGACTAAATACTTTTTTGCCCCACTGTATACACAGGTCTCAGATGGACTTGGTATCACATTAAGAATGATATTCAGTAATAAGTCTGGCAAAAATAAATGGTTTAAATGATTTATTCGAGCTTGCAATGTTTTGAACACACATCCACAGTCACCTCATGTGTCTTTTTGTAGTCCTCGCTGTACGCGTCCACATAAGGGCATCGCAACCACAACCTCACACACTGGTACTGAATGTGCATCAAAGTGTTCCTATGGAGCCAAATATACCAAAAGATTTATGTAAACGACAGAAGAAGCGATCGAAATGTGTATTTCCTGGTTATTCGACAAAGGCCACGCCCCTGTCTAAAATAATAGAATGACGCTAGCTGTCATGACTCAAGTTATACTCTAACAACGTTACTTAGCCTGTCCCTCCTGTCTTGTAATCCGCTCGATGAAGTTCTCCATAGCAGACGGGTTCTCAAAAGTATGCGACTTGTCCTTGTAGGTTACCAGGAGCCGAGCCGGTAATAGCATGCTGTACCGGATCCCCAGGTTCAGTAGTTTCTGACGGACATTATCGAACGTCTTCTACCGCTTGTGCACTCCTGCAGCCAAGTATTGGTAAAATCTCACTGCTGGTCTTTGTATAGGATCTGTTTTTTTGCCCTGGCTGCCTTCGTTACAACCACCTTGTCCCTATAGTTTTGGAATTTCATGATAAATGTTCTTGGTGGGGCATTAGCATCCCTCCTCTGGCCGATTCTGTGAGCTCTCTCCAATATAAACTTTGAACGTAGCTGGTCCTAATTCAACACGTCTGAGATCCAGTTTCCGAGGAAAGCACAAGCATCCCCTCCTTTGGCGTCTTCTGGCAGATTCACCAGTCTCAAGTTGGATAACCTGGATCTTGCCTCCAAGTTTTCAACTTTATCCTCTAGCTTGGTGTTTTTAGCCTCGAGTGTTTTCACCTTAGCTTGCAAGGAGCTCACGTCATCCTCGGTGGATGAGATTCTTACTTCATCCTCTGCAATTCGTTCTGAGCATTCATGTACCTCTTTTCTCACTCCCTATAATGCCATCAAGTCTTGTGTCAGACTTTAGAGAGCCTATGGCAATCAGGATTTTCTCCAAGCCAGCTTCCCTCAGCCCGATATCACCCATCTCAACAGAGGCCATGGCTGGTGCTATGCTAGTGCTAGGAGAACTTTCTTCAGCTTCCACGTGTAGCTTGGATGCTCCAAGGTTTTCTAGTTTAGACTGAAGTGATTTCATTTTCCGGCTGCATCCAAAATTTCACTCTCTTTTCCGTAGAGTAGATGCGATGGGTTGTCGTAAAACGTGTTTAAAACGGTATTTAAGATAGAAATTGGCGGAGCACTGATAGTTGCGTCTTTCTAGCGAGCCACCGTAACCGGAAGTTGATGATTGATGATTTAAACTAATGGCTGCATGTAAAAGTCAAGAATATCACAAGCCTTTATAATTTCAGACTTTTGGTAAAAAGACTCAAAGAGTTTTCACTGGTTCAAGCTGAACAGGAACAACATGTAAGATCCTCCAAAAGTATTGTTGAGTTCACCTCGTGAAATCACACCTCGTCCCCATCGGCCGCCTTCAATCCAAGTAGTTACATGTGCCCTCTTCTTTAAAAGGGCTTTGGTTTCATGGGTTAGGGTTAGGGTTAGGGTTCCAAACTGCTGGAATGCTCCAAGGATCTCCTCACATCAAACACTTGCAGCTGGAGCAGAGACCCTGAGGTCCCTGATGCTCTGCTGAGTCATCAATATCTCTGCTGCAGTGAGGCAATGCTACATGTTATCCTCGGTGAACAGAAAGCATTCCGGTCTCACATGCCTTTTATTTAGGAGACAAAATGGTTGTAGAGGGATCTTTTGAAAAAGAATATTCTTGGATCACAGTTAACCACACAGTGTGCTCATTGGTGATAGTCAGGCCATTCCTGCATTCCTACATTTAGTTTAGGTTGAGTTGGCTCAGAAAATATCATGCATGATCATTCTGATTTCACTCATTTCTTTTAAATACAATCTTTCCATCACAGAAGAGGGATTGCATTTTTTGTCTTGCAATGAGTTGATTAGACAGGTACTGATCATCCATCCTAAGTTTAAGTCAAATAACAGCAGTTTACATCCGATATAACTGCATATGTTACATCCGTACATGTGCTGATTCTAGCCATTTGGTGGCTGCTACAGTACTAAGCAGCATTTTGTGTTGTTTGAAATATCAATTTTTCTAAGAAAAGCTTTTATCCAAAGCTTCTTACAATAAATTCAATCAACTATGAACATAAAAATCTCAGAAGCAAGAATCCTGGCAGAACAATACTTTTGGTTAGCCAAACCAGTGTACGCGCTACTGTATTGGCTTCACATTTTGGTCCCTTGATTTATTTTGAAAATGTTCCTTTAAATTGAACACATTGTATCCCAGGTATTGTGTATTGAGCATGGCCTTTTACAGAAATGGATAGTCGTAATTAAAAGATAGAGAAACCGTACATTCATCTAAACGGCAGGACTGAATGGGCAATGTGAAAGCCGCCAGCATGGATTTCATTGATTTGATTGTTTCTCTGGAGGAAACACAATTAGCTGCTAGCACCACATCAACATTAAATCATCTTATTTAATTATTATCTGAAACATTAAAAATAATAAAGGCTCCACCATGTTCACCAGGTTGATGAGAGCTGCAAAACAAAGGGCTAAAATTTAAAACGTAAACATGCTATGATGTGAAAGTTTACTTACGATATGTCCTGTGTAACTTTACAGAATAGTAAACCAGATTCCCTGCTGAAAATGGAAGAAGATTGCAAATTTGACAGAACACCACTGTCAGGCAATAAAGACAGATTCAGCTTCACCATGTCTCACAAGAAGACGCTGGGGTATGTTTTCCCCGCTCTCAGGTGTTCTGTAGTGATCATAGCAGCAGCTCCAACACTGCGTCATTATCCTGTGTTTGCTTTTCAGCTCCAAGATGCTGAAACCTCAGACCAACTCAAGTGTTTTTGGATCATTACAAAACCTAAAAGAGGACAAATCCAAGCCGGTGAGAGACGAGTACGAGTATGTCTCAGATGAGGGGGAGCTGAAGATTGACGAGTTCCCCATCAGGCGGAAAAAGAACGTGGTCAAGAGAGATCTGTCCTGTGAGTGTCCCTTTGTAGCAGGGATGGAGGCCTTGACCTCACGTTCACAGTATTTATGTAAACATAGCTTTTTCTTTGCATTTTGGCCACACCCACACAGAGTTTAGGTCACAGAGTGATCTTGTGTCAAACAACAAGGTGTGTGTGTGTGTGTGTGTGTGTGTGTGTGTGTGTGTGTGTGTGTGTGTGTGTGTGTGTGTGTGTGTGTGTGTGTGTGTGTGTGTGTGTGTGTGTGTGTGGAGGGAGGGAGCTAAACTGACATAACCAGTATTTTCTCTTTCTGTACATATGGAAACAGTCAGGTTTTCTGTGTTTACGCCTGTTGTGTACATTTGTTAACATTTATATAAGCATTGTTTGTTTCTGCGATCGTTCGTGCACAAGCGTCCCTTGCCTACATGGTGAGTGTGTGTGTGTGAGCATCAATCCAACATTTTTATCCATTAAAGGTGTAAACGGACATTCTGTATTGTCTCTCTGCAAACCAAACATAACAATTCCATCTGTTTAAATGGGCTTGCATTTACTCTTTGGTTTCAGGGATAGTACCCTTGTCTGCATTTGTCTGTCTTTGTGTGTGTGTGTGTGTGTGTGTGTGTGTGTGTGTGTGTGTGTGTGTGTGTGTGTGTGTGTGTGTGTGTGTTTTCTGCTTTTTATGTGTACACATTTATTAAACTGGGCTTGTGTGAGCAGCGTTTCAATAGAATGATAAAGCCTGCGTAAATGGGGACTGGGCACTTTGAGACATTGTCTTCCTAGCCAGATAACTACAACCACACAAAATAGCGTGTGAAAGTGAGACCCTGTCAAAGACATTTCAGATATGTTAGAATGTGTATTCACCAGAGTAAAGTATAGATTGTTGTTTTTGTCGAGTATGGTATTAGCACTAACAACCAGCCTTACTGTCCAAAATGAAGCAATATTTCCATTGCATCCTGTGTTTGAGCTATTGCTCAATGGTCAATGTTTTTTCTTCCAGTTTTGTCGGACATTAAAGAACCCATTCAACCAGCCAAGAAACCAAAGTTTCAGCCCTTGGTGAAACCGGTACGTATTACAATCCTTCCCTCCTGGCCATCATGTTATCAAGCTTTCCGTGACAAGACCATGCTGTAATGCTCCTTTAAAACTCAAATCCAAGTGTAGAGATACAATGTTGTGAATCTGAACAAAAACCCTCTAAGCTGAAAGTAAAAGATGGGGCATGAATATGAAGCAGGTGGTTGTGTGGTCACTGACACCATACCATCATAACCGCAGCATAATCCTACAGACCATAATGTAATCCTACAGACTGTAATGTAATCCTACAGACCGTAATGTAATCCTACAGACCTGATGTAATCCTACAGACCGTAATGTAATCCTACAGACCGTAATATAATCCTACAGACCTGATGTAATCCTACAGACCGTAACGTAGTCCTGCAGACAGTAACGTAGTCCTGCAGACTGCAACGTACTCCTACAGACTGTAACGTAGTCCTGCAGACTGCAACGTAGTCCTACAGACTGCTAAGTAATCCTACAGACCGTAACGTAGTCCTGCAGACCGTAACGTAGTCCTACAGACAGTAACGTAGTCCTACAGACAGTAACGTAGTCCTACAGACTGTAACGTAGTCCTACAGACTGTATGTAACGTAGTCCTACAGACACTAACGTAGTCCTACAGACAGTAACGTAGTCCTACAGACAGTAACGTAGTCCTACAGACTGTATGTAACGTAGTCCTACAGACTGTAACGTAGTCCTACAGACTGTATGTAACGTAGTCCTACAGACTGTAACGTAGTCCTACAGACTGTATGTAACGTAGTCCTACAGACTGTAACGTAGTCCTACAGACTGTATGTAACGTAGTCCTACAGACTGTAACTTAGTCCTACAGACCGTAAAGTAGTCCTACATGCATATTTCCAAATACATTTGTGTTAAACTAAATAACTACAAAGAGGTGGTCAGTTGTGTCTGTAAGAACTGCAGAAAAACCTTCAAAAGTAATGAACAGGCACAACCTGAAAAATAGTGATCAGAGAAGTCACATTGTAAAACAACGTTGACTGCAAGTGTCTCAACTTTTGTCTTCTCAACTTTCTCCTTAGAGTGTGGACTCTTCAGATGAAGAGACTCTGCACATAGACACAGAGGCCAAGCCTGAGGTGAAGAGTCGCAACTCGAAGGTCAAGAAAAAGGGCGGAAGCGCTGCAGGGATTCTTGACCTACTGCAGGCGAGCAAACAAGTGGGAGGGATTGACTACAGCACCAACAGGTAGACTGAGCTCCTGCAACACTGCAGTGTTCCTCTTGTTTCTCCTCTCAACAGACTAGCGATGTGCATCTCCATCACTGAGGCCGATGCAATGCGCATCTCGATACGTTGCCAACGATACGATACATTTGAAGAACCAGGCGATGCGATACGATACGATTCACCCCTGTTGCAATACAGTTCTATACGATTTGATTCAACATTATGCGATTCGAACGCTGTAAACTAAACACCACTCTCTCTCTCTCTCTCTCTCTCTCTCTCTCTTTTTAGCATATTGTTTNGTATTAGGGGGCATAAGAAAGGTGTGTTTTACTGCCCCTTTTTTGTTTTCAATTGGCAGAACAGCACTGCATAGTCGAGACGCGTAGTGTCTTTACATTTGTGTGCATAATATCTCCCACTTGCACCCCGAGTGTGCTATCTCTTTTGTGTTCTACTTTTTTAGATAGGGAAGAGTAAATAGGCTGCTTGTAAAGATGACTTTCTGGCCCGTTTTTTTTCACCCTTTGATAAGACGTGGGCACGCTTGACACACAACCTCGTATTCTCTTTTAGCTGCCACTGCTGGGTGAAACTAAAGTAAGTTTGTAAGCTTTACGAAAGACGACGACGCCTGTTCTTCGGTGCTGAGTGCCGAGTCCGCCGTAGTTGGAGGTTTTTGGGAAAAGCTCCCGATGTTCTTTGCTTCACAAAACAATCAGATAGTTCTAGCTATACAACACAGTCTATTGCTTGCTCATGATTACTTGCTTACTCCACGAACACACACACACACACACACACACACACAGCACACACACACACACACACACACACACCACGGGTTAGAAAATGTTATTCATTTGTAACTTACACAAATTTAACTATCCATTTTTCCCAATTTGCAATCACCGTCCACCACACGCACGTCTCTCTTCATTATTCTGCTCGACGTTATCATCTTTTTTCAACATAAGAAGGGGGCGCGTACTAACAGCGTTGAAAGGCGTAATAAGCGTGAAGGGCTTAAAGTGGTATTTCTCAGTGTATTTTGGGGCTCATACCATCTCAGCGTAATTAGTTCCCAAATCGGGCGAGTCTTCACGTTCCTTAAATCGGCGCGTATTAGGTTCCAGAACCCGGAGCAAAGACCTCCCAGATAACATCCATCTTCGACAGGTAAACGTCGTTTGTTTTAAATCGCGACACCGCATCTCAAGCAGGGACGAAAAGCAAAAACCTACACCTAAACTTTGGCCCTAATAGGGAGAAGTACTTGAGGTTGCTCCTATTTGATTTGCTTCTACGTCTGCTCGCCAACTGACTGTTCAACCGCCCCAGCAGCTACGTTCTCCATTCGTGAATTGTCATGGCCGTTATACAGTGTTTAAATTTTGTGACTCACAATGATTTCACGTGAAGAAAGACAAAAGGTACGTAAACTTCAAAGGTGACTGTCGGTACTGTCCTGTCGACACCTTGACACCTGACGTGTCCTCTTGAGATCACACGACATGACGATCCTCTCTCAGTCCTCACACCGTTCACGGACACACTTTCTTTCTTATCCACGGCTCCACAGAACGCTGTCGCACCCGCGAACCTTCTAACACACTAAGTATGTTGATTAATCTGGGTTTCACATTTCAAGTTTTTCCTACATTTACTTTCCTAAACCGTCGAGTACATTACCACGAATGATTGTTCGACTTTTGACAAACCCTAACCTAGTGTTTCTTTTGTGAAGTTTCTTGTTTTTTGGTTGAACCTTTTTGTGCTTTCGTGTAAACGTTACTTCCGTGTTCTTTTATTTGGGACTAGAAACATGAGACAACATTACTTTCCTTACCTTCTCCGGCTGTATACCCTGGCGCAAAGCATTGTCGTCGGACACGTGAACTCCTAGTCAAGGACTAGGCGACTCGTTGTAGTTGTTGCAGAAGCATTTGTTTTACCTGTCAAAATGGTATTAGTCTCAGAAACTTGGTTGCGCAGGTGACACCAGGACCAGAGTAGCATAGGTCTAGAGAGTCCGCGACGAAAAGGACCACAAGAATCCTTCGGCAACCACCAGCGAACACACGTTGGCGGCGGGGGGGCGTGGGCGAGGAATGACGGCCCGGCCGCACGACACTCCTCAACGAGAACCTGACCCGACGAGGTGCCAACGACGTCCGACAGACTTCTGCTGTCCACCCGGGTACCTGTCGTACGGACTTACCGGAGGACACACGACCCTCTACTCCACCCGACGACATTCAGCAGATCTTATGTGTTGTTGTGTAGGTAATGTGGCGTCAGTCGTGCGGCGTCTCCACTTCTCATTGAGTCCTATACTAGCAGGTCACCTTTACAGTCGTCATAACGACATTAAAATAGTAAACCGTGGTCGTGTTTATATTTTACAATAGACATTTATGAGACGTACCTTTAAAGGGGTGTGGATAATGTGATACTTCGACGATCCGACCTGTACCTCCGGAATCACGCTAGAGAGTAAGAGACGTGAGTGGTGCAACAAGAAGTTTCGGGTTTTATAAAATAGTCCATTTTTCATCTGTAAGTACTCGCCGTCGTCCGACCCCCTCGGTCCTCGGTGGTCTAGTTGGTTACGAATGTCTTGCGACGAAGTGAACGATCAACCAAAGTCATGCTTCGCTTGATATTTTATAGAAGGAAAGAAGTAGGTTAATGTAGCCAACGAACTCGTTCATGTAAACAAAACGTCAGCAGCGGGTACTTCCTCGTATGTGATCTCTACACAAGAACTACATCCCTCAATTTCTAAGATGGCTAAGCGTAGCCAAGTGGCGTATTGCAAGTTCTACGCTCACGTGGCCTACTTCTCACGGTAGCCGATGTCAAACCCAACTTGAGCGCTACGTGGCTACATCGCAGAAACGTAGCCATATTTTTTTTAGCAGTAAGTATATTATAGGGAGTAGGACGTCGTAGTCGGTATCTGCTAGAAACTAGAAACGAAGCGAGAATGTTTCTCCGGTCTCATCAGAGTAAATAGTTGTGTGTACCTTCAGCTCCTCTTTCTCTTTGGTCGTGTGGCTGTTTATTGGATGTTTAGTTGCCAAACCGTTGTAAGCTAAAAAGTTACTTTCTGCTTAGTTTGACCGTTTAGCGAGAGTGTAACATTTGCTACGGCTCGGCGAAATTTCATGTGTTCATCAGCATCGTTGAATACTGCGTGTATTTCTCCTCTTGTACCCCCAGACGCCGACTTTATCTTGGAGTGTCAATCTGTATACTCACTTAGTGAGTCACTCCACGAAGCAGTCTTAGTCTTAGCTTAGGCAAATAAATTCAGGGTGTCTCCCCTTTAAACGTCGCCAATGCGCCTTTCTCGGTGTCTTCGAATCGACGTATACAGACTTTACGGCAGGGAATTTTTTGCATCGCGATCCCCATAACTTAATATTCTGGTTTGTGTTGTTATACGATTTTTTCATGATTCAATATTATATATTTGTTTGTTTGTTTGCTTATACGGATTTTTTCATGATTCAAATTATATTATTTGTTCGATATTATTTGTTATACGATTTTTCTCCTCCCGCTCTCCTCTCTCTCCCGCCTCTGCTACTCGGCTCCTGCCAACTCAAGACTAGAGAACTCTCGTAACTAATATCTCTAACTCTTCTACCGGCATCTTCCTCTCGGTACCGACGCGTTACGTCAGAAAGAGTGTTCGTCACTTATTGACCATTGTATAATAAATAAATATGCGGCATTTTAAAAAATCTGCGCCATTTAGCTGATTATGCGGTAAATTCTGCGATCGCAGAATCGCGTTTTTCTGGAGGGTCTATGTAAAAGGCATATGTGGTCTAAACCTCTGAATGGGTGTGATTTAAGCGCGGGTAGGACCCTCGGTTCCTCGGCAGGAGAGGCCGGCGAGAGACGGGGCGCGCGTGGCCTCCATAGAGACGGGGCTGGCCGCAGCTGCAGCAAAGCTTTCTCATCAGGTATGCCACTGCAATAGTTTTACATAACAACAGCAACTATTCCTATAAGCATTGCTCAACCATATGTATGCGTCAACAGGAGGAGCAGCAGAAAAATAAGAAGAAGAAGAAAAGCACCAAAAAGAAGGCAATAGTAATAGAGGAGCCACCGAAAGCCTCTCAGGACAGCAGCTCGCCGGAGCACAATGTGGACGACGGCAGCCTGACGGACCCTGAGTTCAACACAGGAACAGTAAAGTCGCCGGGAGGGCCACAGCCCATGGCGCCCGGCGTTTTTCTGAGCCAAAGGCGACCTTCGATTTCTTCTCCCAACAACAGCAGCAACTCCATGAGCACCACAAGCAGCAGCATGGCCAAGGTGGAACGTGTGGTGTCAGCAGACGCCAAAGGTGAGCCTGAACCAAATGTTCAGAGCCGTTATGTGTGGATTTGTTAGCCGTGCTATCGAACTAGCTGCCCTCCACGTGACCAATGCTAACAACAGCTGATCCTCCAGCCTGCCTCAGCATCAGAGACCAATAGCTAAGACCCTTTGCAGTTGTGCTAATAAGCTAATATTAGCATGCTAAGGTTGGCTTGTTTTCTGATCTTTGAGACATTTATAAAACCTAGAAGACTGTCCCAATCATTTCTCAAGAAGTGTAAGTAACTGGTAACATAATTAAAGTCTGTGAGTCAGTAAAACAGGCAAGCCGACATTACAAATATTTATGATGAATAAAAGTTCCAATCACAAATAAAAAATGAGTATAGACTAAGCCTTCCTACAGTCAGTGGAATAAAATATGGAATTAGTGACTTTTATCAATGAACTGGTGCAAAGTATATTCATCTAGTTAGACATGAGAAAGAGCTGTAGATGTGTGTTGTCATTGTGTTGACATTGTGTAAATGATTGGTGCTGAAGGTTAGTGCTGTCACTTAATACCTATGCATATTACATGCAGTAATCTGAGAATAACAAATAACCCCCTCCTTTCTGTTGGAAGCAGCATCAGTAACATGATGACCTCCATATAACAATCTGTTATTATACACATCATGTTGTTCCACTGTCGGGCAGTTGGTGGCACTTATGGGCCAGCAAACAAAGCCGTTTTTACCTTATAGTATTTTGCTTAAAGAAGTGAAGATGAGGTGATCAGAGCAGCGGAACACTCACCCTGTCTTCTTCTCTTCACAGCAAAGCGGCTAAAGAAAGGCATGGCAACAGCCAAACAGAGACTTGGAAAGATTTTAAAGATCCATCGGAATGGAAAGCTCCTCCTGTAGCATGCAGCATACTGCTGCCGGACTGGGACTCCACCCGGACCCCAAGATCATGCATTTTTCAATTTCTATGAAGAACATCACTCAAATAGGTTTTTGCCTCTACTTATACTTTATAACTTTCAGATATTAAGATGTACAGAACCTACTATAAATATTTTTTAAGAGAACATGTCTCATTTTACTACAGCTGTCAGTTTATCAGGGGTTGCAAACAGATGAAGTAAAAACACATTGCAGTCATTCCAGGATTTGAAAGTATCCCTTGCATGTATTAAGTTGCATGTGCGCTTGAGGCAGGGTATGGGGATTTCTCCTATATGGATGCAGCTTATCATTGCCACACTGATGATTGCGCCCAACCCCCCCACCCCCCTGCAGTTTTCTCTTTATGTTAACACTTAAGTATTTATTGGATTGGAGTCATAGACAGGAAGCCTACTTCAACTGTAAAGCACAACTGTCTGGACATGAAAAGCATAGGATGTGCGACAGTAGGTGGCGCTGTAGCCAATGATAAGCCTCATCTATGTCAGGTGTGCAGTCACATGGGGATACTTTCTCTCTTCTCTTGATTTCCCAGGCAGCATCTTCACACAATACAGTTTATAGAATGTAGCTTGTACATAACCTGTTAAATGACTGCTTTTCTATCCTTCCTTTCCCTTAAGGCTTCATTCTACATTTCCACCAAATGTCTTTTGTTTTAATTTGCTTTTCTTAGATTTGTATTAACATTTTTAAAGGCAGAAATTCATTTTGAACCCCCATTAGATTTAAAGGTGTTGTCTGGAAAGCAACTGAAGAAATAATACATTGTATTGTCATATGGCCTTACATACACAAAGCTAATTGTATTGTGATTCTGTTTGAACAAGAGACACAGCTTGGAGGACATTGATATAACAGGAAAAAAGGAAACTGTGTTTCTGCGACCAGCCTCTTGTTCCACTTGTAGTATCATGAAGGCTTTCGGAATTGTTTTACTAGCACCTTGTGAATTGTTTATGTGTCAGTGATGTAATTTATTCATGTTTGTAGCTTTTTATACTTGTAAAATTCTTAAGAATATTCTTTTTAATTATTTCATCAACTTGTGAAATTTCCCTTAGCAGACAGTTGTTGTTTTTCCTTCTTCTTTTCCTTTCCTTTTCTAGGATGCGTGTGTGTTAGGGGACATCAGGAACATTTTACACACGAGAATCTCCATTAGCACACATTTTTATCTCCATACTGTCTTCTCTTTATGTCAATGTTATGATAGGAAACATGTCCAATGGGTTATTATTCTTATTGGTAATATTCCAGTTATAGTCACACCCTTTTCTTCTGGTCAGGCCATGTTCAGTGTAATGCGCTGTATACTGTATAGCAGCAATGTTTTAGTCACACATTTACTCCATGCGTCCACTTCTCACAGATGAGATGCGCTCCCATCGAACTTTCAGCGGGGCATATTTTCAGGTTTTTATTTGTACAATATTTGTGTTGTTTTGTTGTGATTTATTTTTGTATGTCCGACCTATTAAATGCATCGGCTGTGCCAGACAGTGGATCATACCTGTTGTAGCTGTCTTCCCTCACTGTTATTTGCAGTACTAGTAAGTATTTACAATCCTTTTTGACCTGAATCTATATTTTTCTGTATTTAGACTATTCTGTTTGAGATCATTGCTCACTTTTTTAAGACATCGAGAAATCCTGAGGAACAAACATATTGTTGTTAATGATATGATTGTCCGCCTTGTTTACTTTTGCAATACAGTTACTGTGTAAAACCTACCTTGTAATGTGTTCCTCTCCCACTTGCAACGTGACGGCGTCTTTTTGACGACTAAACAAGTTTCCTGCTTTGAGGATGCATCAAGTGATCCAGGTTCTGCACTCACTTCAGGGTCTGGTCTCCCGGAGCTTAAGCAGCTGCTTTAGCCAAGTCATTAATTAAAACCAAGCCAAAGCCAACACCATTAAAAATGTATTAACGTAAAAGTGCTCTCCAGTTTTTTACATCATCCTGAGCACGAGTGTTCACATACATTCATGGAAAACCCATTCCTCGTGTTCCTCTGACTGAGCTAGGCAGTCTGAGCGTCAGACGGCACGTCTCCATGGTTTATGTATTTGTGTAAATATATATATTATATATTTATATATATATATACATACAGCACACATGGAGCAGCAATATTTGAGTATGATCTGCATATTAGAACTCAAAGTTAGAACACACTCAGTTCATTTTTAAGCCACGTGTTGGTCCATATAATTTGAAGAGGAAAGGGAAGCCCGGTTGAAGACGGGCTGTGAACATTAATGAGGACGTTCTCAGAAAATGAATTGTTGCACATTCAACACATGTCTCCTATAATAATCTAAATGAGTCAGTTAACTATTACTTAATGTATTTCTGAACTGATCCTGTGAAAATAGAAGTTATGTGAAGTCTCCACACATTAATACTATTAATAATAATTTGTATACCCCCTAATTAAAATGCATCAGGACAAAGTTGATTAGACACTTATGGCGATCTTCATGGGAATGTGCATTTCCCCATGTTGATGTTTCATTTAATTTCTCCATCAGATCTGGGATTGTGTTAAAGGTCATGACCCTGTTTCCACCCTGGTTAGCATCAAAGTGAGTTGTTATTGTTAGCTAATTGTTAGCACAGGCTCCGACATCAGCCAATGAACCACGTGTCCTCAGAGACACTGATTTCACTGGGATTAAACGTAGCCTCTTTTCTTTGTGCTCTAATTTAACATTTGATGTCCAAATCAAAGCAGTTACTATTAATATTTGGACAAATTACCATTGTGGGATAAAAAAGTGAACTGAAAAAGAAGTGAGAAATGTGTCCATCATTTCTCATGAATGTGTCCAATTTTAGAATTTTGTAACAAATGTAATGCAAAAATGTTTTAATGTTAGGAAAATAAGTATTTCCCTCCTAGTTGCTTTGCCACTTCCAGCAGTGCAGTTGTTCCCCTCCAAAGGGCAAGTGGGATCACAATTTAAATGTCAGTGTATTAAAAACAATGCCTGCAGAGTGTTCCAGGCTAACTGCCTTCATGGCCACGCTGCGTGGCTCAGTGATCACAGATGTGAACGGGTTGCTTTGAAAAGCCTACGGTCCTGTATGGGAGTCCCAAGTGGTCAAGAGAAACGTGCCATGTGAGAGATGTGTTAATTACACAGGAATGTCAGGTTAGCTTTGCCTTTGTGTGGCCGTGCAGGGATGTGAAGTTACTCAAAGAATTTGGTTTAACCCCCCCCCCCTGCTCTGCCATTTATGCATCCCATTCTTCTGAGTTCAGTGGTGTCATAAGTAATAATGTGTGGTGATTCCTCTGCCAACAGACTGGTAAAGCTTGAGATCTACGAATGAGTAGGGGCCCCGGGGCCACTGCCTTACTGACAGTTTGTAGGCTGTATGGGGGGTGGGGGGGGTGGCACTGATGAAAGGTGGCAGACCTGCAGCTGTTTAAAGCTGCTTGCCTCTGCGTGGATTACCTGCTCTGTCAACCATAGGAAGTCCTCTCTCTGACACACACACATAAACAAACACTCAAACACACAAACAGACACACACACACACACACAAGCAGACACACACACAAACACATACACCCTTTATTCCTGGAAGTATAAAATGATTTGGCTGTCATGGTGCATATATGTATATTTGAGCAGGGATGTCACATACTGCGGCTCCAACAGGCTTCTGAATTTGTTTTATTTTTATTTAAGTGCTTATAGATTTTCCAGCTCTTTCAAAAAGCAATGTCATACATTATATATGCCAGCATAAAATGGAAGTATGGATGATGGAGAAGTAAACGAAACAAACACTGGAGGCTTGTGTTATGGTGCCATGTTTCCTTAACCTTTGGTGAGCCTGAAAGTTTGAAAGTGGAAAACAACACTTCGTCGTTAATCTTTGACACACATCAAGGAAATGACTGTCACGAGTGAAGTGAAAGCCCACCCAACTGAGAGTATTATTAATGTGAGCATGATCAAGGCCTGCTGGAAAAGTAGTTTAATTCTCAGACTGCAGAGAACACTCCCTCTAATTGTCAAAAGCACACCAACCTTTTTTTTAATGAGTTTATTAAACCTTTGGACGTTAACCATGTTTTTAAGTTTTTTATTCTGCCCAACAATGCAAATTGGACTACCTACATATTGATAATGTAATACAAAACCATGGTTAAATCACCTGCTGACAGCTGAATAATGTATGTTTTAGTTGGTGTATTAAGGCAAGAAATAAAGAATCATCGCTCGCAGTTACTAATGATTATTCCATAATTACATTTCTTCCATAACATTTTTTATGTGTATGCCCAAAATCTTTGGAAAGAAAAAGCAGAAGGCACAAATGAGATGCCAGGTGGGACTCCTGAGTGCAGAAGTCATTGTGTGGTAGCTAGCAGAAGATAGTATTTATTTCAAAGAAGTAAGTGTTGAAATTATTTTCTCCAACACACTTTTCAAAGTCTACCTTTTTTGCCTTGTCATTTTCTTGTTTTGCATCTGTGCAAAGTAGATGCTGGCCAGCTCTGTTGTGATTGGCCAACAGCTTAGAGATGTCCTGCCCATAGCAATAGAATAGAAGCATGTTTCAGGCAGGGGGGGAGGAGAAACTCCCTCTGGAGGGAACACAGGGATTTTAGCCTTTGCAGACCATTTATACAGTATGCACTATAGAACACACTAGAGGAAAGGGAACACTACAGAAAGCATCACTAATGGACCAGACCGTTTTACTCCAACCATTGTCATAATTACTGCCCTATAATTAATCCCCGTCAAGAGACAGAAACAAATTGAGCAAGCTGATGAGATAGCGTTAACTTAATGTACTTATCAAATATTCCTAGCTAATTCTATAGTAATAACCTGATCATTCTGTCTGGGAATATATACATATTTAAATGCATTATTTTAAGGATCTATTTAGGTATAATTGCCAGAATTAGTAAATGTAAATGGTAGATTGACAGACATATACAGCAAAAACACTTCTTCCCTACATGTGTTCAGGTATACATATCAATAAAGCCTTTCCTTTTCTTAATAACACACCTCCTGGATCATTATTTGTCTCTCGTTACAAATTATTTATTTCATTTGTTGTGTATTAAACAATTTTTCCTATTTCAAATTAAACATATTTTATTTTCTATAGTTTTTTTAAATTAACGACTGCTTTTATTATGATTATTTTTAAACCGTTAGACATCACTGAATATTCTTTGTGTACACATTTTTATAAACAAATGAGATTTTAAATAGTTTGGTCATGTTATGTGTTCGTAAAAGAAAATTATATGAGTATACTTGCCAATATATAATTAATTCGTTTTTTGTAAATGATATTCCAGTTGGAGATGGGCTGTTGGTGGTCTTAGTGGTGATATCATGACCTCCCTCATTGTTTGCATGCAGTATGGAGGGAAACAGTTTGAAAGCGCTCTTTAAACTCAAGCTTTTGTTGCTCTGCATAAGCTCAATGTTTACCTGAGTAATCTAGAGAAACTCAAGCCTTACCACACATCAACAAGTGTCTTAAACATCTGCACAAATGGCCTGTTTTTAGCCCTACTGAGGCAAATGCTCCCTTAATCCTCCGGAGAGGCTCCTGTGATAGCTCCCTTCATGAGGCCTCTGTAACAAGGTGCTGAAGTCACTTAAGCACTGAGTTAACACAAACAGTCCAAATGATTGGCTGCATTTCCTGCACTCACTTCCCTGTACAACAAAATGCATCTACGGCTGCTGTGTGCTCATCTGTGTGTGATTATCGGAGCTCTAACTGAATCCAGTGACGTGCAGCGCCACCCCGCTCTGAAACAAGTGGGGTTTATTTTCGAACCTCTGCTTTTTCATCACGGCCAGATTGCCTGGAGAGATTGGCTTCCCTGAGCTGTGTAACAGATACCATCTAAATCATTAGGGCTCATTCATTGCCATGTGCCACACTGCGGCTCAGGTTCCTGCGACCCCGAGGTCAAGCGGCTGAGAGCTCCCTGACCTCCAGCACTTCCTCTGAATATTAACAGGGTAGTTATGTAGTCAAAAGCCCTGATATAGAACATTGGTTCATTTAGATAATAGCCAATCAGGCGCAGCGGCGAGGAGTGCAGTGATCTCCACATTAAACTGGACAGGATGGCTGGGCCTTTATGTGGCTTACTGAGGGCATAATGACAGCAAACAGAGGAAGCGTAGGCCTCTCTGGCTAAAATTACGCGGTCACATGCATTCTGGCTGGATGCTTTCCTTTAACTCTAAGTTGGGCTCCTTATGGGGGACGAATCCAGCCAGGCTCCATTATCAAGATGAATGTTGTGCAGTTGCAGACATTAGGGCTATACTATAAGACGGAAAAGTTTAGAGGCTAGGCTGGTCCAAAAGGCATTTACCATGCAACCTCTGCAAATGATGGCAATTTAAATCATCAGGGATTACATTTACAATTGATTTTCTCCTTTCAAATCAGTGCTGGGGATCCAAACTGGAGTCCACGCCAGCATCACTCATGAATAATCACAACTAGCTGCTCTGACACGCCTGCCTTTAAAAAAAAAGACTGTGGCTATTAAGTTGCATCAATACGATCAGTGATGCGTCAGTAATTCATTTGGACGTTATCTAGTCAATCTATGCCTCATCTTTCCTTTAGGACTCCCATAGTATTATGGCGTTTTTCCACTGGACCTAGCAAGGCTTAGTACGGTATGGTTAGGCCTTGGTAGACCAGCAGGACCGGCCCATAGCACTGGCGTTATAGATGTTCGCCTAGGGCGCCAGATCTGGGGGGGGCTGCCCTGGTAGCTCTGGGAGGAAAAAAAAAAATGTTGACCGTTGGTGCTCATCCTAATTTTCGGCCTTGATGTAACAACATTCATAACTAGAGAATGCAATTCCTGAAGAAATTGCTAGTGGGAATGCTTTATGCTGAAAAGCTGACGCTGAACTGCTATGCTGAAATGTAATGTGTAAGAAGAAAGTGAAGAATTTAGATTGAAATTATACATGAACACTGGGGGCTTGAATGTGTGATGAGAGAAGAAAAGAAAGTAAAAAGCCTTGGAAAAGCAGCAGAATATTTGAACTGCAAACTTTTGAACTAACTTGATGGCGAATGATCTGTCGCCATGCCAACGGCATTTGATGACATCCCATAATACGCTTAGATGCGTTGATGGCTGCATCGTTACCAAAGCTGTGAAGTTTTGGGCCGTTTGGAGCATTTTCACTGAAGTTATGAGAAAACCGTGTTTCATGGTGAGCATTGTTTTCACTTTTTGAACATTTTCGTAGGAGTTATACATTACATTAGGAGGTTACAATACTCTCTCTTCTCTTGATCACCCTCTCAATCTTCTATCGCTCTCTCTCTCTATTCTTGATCACCCTCTCTCTTTTCTTGATTGCCCTCTCTCTCTTCTCTTGATCACCCTCTCACTTTTCTATCACCCTCACTCTCTTCTCTTGACCGCCCTCTCTCTCTCCTCTTGATCACCCTCTCTCTCTTCTCTCTCTCCTCTCTCGGATGCCTTTCCATGGAAACGGCATATGAAGACACCCCATAATTGACGTAGAGCTGTTGAGGGCAGGACCATTAACCTTTATCTGAAGTCTGCTGCTCTGAGCATGTCAGTTGGAGTGATGACATCATTGTGTTCCATGACACAGGTGTTTATATTTGAGCTAACGAGGTGTCCAGAGACCAAAGGTTTCCATTGTTCTGAATGACAGATAAACCTCTTACATGTGAACGTTTTGTCGAAGAACCATAACAGATATCT
>NW_011333338.1:0-10379 GCF_000735185.1 Notothenia coriiceps | reverse complement strand
CGGACCCCCCCAGACCCTGAGGCTGTGCGAAGTTGCTGGATATTGGCAGGAACTGAAACACGCTGTCGTATACGTCGATCCAGAGCATCCCAAAAAATGTTAAAATGTTACATTATTGAATTTCTAAAGATAATCCAAAAACACAACATACATTCTGCTGTGTAATAAATAAGGATACAATACATTTAGCTGATCAAATGCTATGCTTTTACAAATGTAAGACTTTGAATGCATTTTCTTTTTGCACATTTACTGAATAATCCGAATGCTTCTTCCACCAGTGGCCGAATCATACAGTCGTGTTTCTGTGTTTGTAATTCAGTAATTGCTTTAGTTAGTTCTCACATGGGCATGTGGCTTATCCTCATGCATCAGAACAGAATGCCTGAGGTGCTGTGAGCGGAGGAACAGAGCCAACTAGGCAACAAACTAACTGTGGCACCGTATTGATCCCTTTGTTTATCTCCCTCTGTGGTTTGTAGAAGTATCCTATTACCTATCGTTTCAGTTGATATTGGGCTTTGTGGGGTTTATAGGGGCAGCTGGGGCTGGGGCCGAGCTGGGTCCAGCCTTGTTGTAAAGACATTATTACATTTTTAGTGTGTGTGTGTGGGAGAAACAATATCAGTGTCCACACTCTATGAAATCAGCACACACATCCATCCTGTTAATTTAATCCTTTTTAATAAATAAATACAGAAAAATAAGTTCATGGCTCCATGGAGTCGTGATCCTAGCTTCAATGCAGGTCAGTAGACACACTGAGGAGAGACAGGCTGCAATCACACAGGAACAAATAACAGGATTTCATCCCTCTCCTGCACATATTTGACCCTTCTACAGCTGATGAAATACGAGTGATAATCAGGCTTCACACGCATCAGTTCCTTATAAAGAGGGGGAGTGTTTGTTCAAAGGTCCCAAGATCAAATCCAATTTGTTGTCCCTGTGAAGCGGCAGTGACTGACAGGAAAACACTGTTATTGTACAGCTTTGGCCTTCTTTAACTTTACAAAATTCTCGTCTCAGCTTCGAAAGAGGAAAAATACAGTGTGTAATGAGAAAATATAGGAACACACACAAGATTTATATGGTCAAACAATACCATACAGAGGCTACACTATAACATATCACATCATTGGGTGTAAATGAACTCCATCCATCAGTCCAAAGATGCTTCTAGAAAGCTACCAGCGACAGCAGTGTGTGCAATTCATCATTCAGTGGGTTTACTTACAGTTACACGAGAGCATGTCCTGCCAGATACAAGACACATGGAGGTATAGTGTGATAAATTACAGTAAGCACATGCACAAAGTCACATTTCTCTTCAGATAGTAAATACCTTTGTCACGGTGTAAAAAAAAAACCTCAAATCTCATATCTGCACATCCAAAATAAAATAAAACTGTTAGGATTGTTTAAATGTTCAGCATTAATAAAAATAAATGGAAGACCTGCATCCCAATCAATGATCCTATCAATAGTATAATACAGTATGTTAGGACAAGTTATTATATTGGATAACTTCAGGTTTTAGCATCATATCATCATCATCATCATCTCAGTCTTAGGCATATATTACATGTCATATATCACATCATATCATAACAGTCTTTCTTAAAAGAGCTTATATAAAGAGCTTTTAAACCACTGAGAGCAGCGGGTTGTGCAAAGGGGCAAGGAAAGGAGAGCTACTCTGTAGCAGAAGCTGGTTCAAACTTTATTCTAATTCATATATTAGAAAATATGAAATCATGGAGTGCGAGACCATTCTGAGTTGAAGAGCTTTTTGCAGTCAAAATGTACAGTATGAAACTCATTCCATCCATGTAGGCACCTTTTAAACAAACAAAACAGACTATAGCTTATTCAATAAAAATGGTTGCAGTTGCTATGGCTACGTTCAGAATGCAGGCCAAAAGCTTTTTAGCACATATTTGACTCAGATCTGGGGTTTTTTCATAACGGTGTAAACAACACAAATCACATGAAACCAGACCTTGTTAAAGGGGCCCTATTATGCTCCTTTTCAGGTATATATATTTATGTGTGTCTCCACTGGGACATGTCTCCATGCTTTAATGTTCAAAAAGCTCTTTCTTTTTCTCATACTGTTTGTGCTGCAGCACCTCTTTACACCCTCTGTCTGAAACCAGAGCCCAGTCTGCTCTGATTGGTTAGCTGGCCAGCTCTGTTGTGATTTGTCAACCCCTTAGTGACGTCCCTGCCCCTTAGCCTATCACGTACTGTACAACGTGTTGGAGATCTAGCCAATGGAAGCGCGAGTGTAACGTGTTGATATCACTACTTTGCGGCAGTAAACAAAGGAGTCCAATGGAGGTGTTTCAGGTGGGGGGGGGGCTGATGGTTTGAGTGTGGGAGAGAAACTCACTTTGGGATTTTAGCCTTTGCAGACCATTTACTTGCACACAAACCTATAGAACACACTACAGGAAAAAAAGATAATAGGGCCTCTTTAATTCTGATTTGGGCAGATGCAGGTCTGCTATTTCTTTTTGGAACAGTTCAATCTGAATTCATGTGACTTTTCTGTCTAATTTGACATTGTGTATACAGTGGAGGGACAGTGAAAGTCATCACCTGCTTCCTCTGTAAACACATGCCACCATGCTTCTGAAAGTTATCTGTGTGTGACTTCTTTGTAATTCTTATTTTGTGCATGCGGATCAGTTCAGGACCAGTTCACACAATAATGGTCACTTCTAAAACTATAACGGGAAACAGCCAAACCAAAACATTCCCAGAATTGAGCACTAAAGCTTGCAGTGTGAACGTAGCCTATCTCTTCTTCTTGTAGGTCCAGTATTGCTTCTAAGCTACAGATTGGACACATTATAAATCTCCGGTAACAGTAGCATGAGGTTCTACTAAGTCTGACTACAGTGCAGTACACCACCTCTAGCTCAGCACAATGTTAATTACATGAGCACAATGCTAGAAGGGGGTGATTGTGGGTTAGCTTTACTCGTCCCATTTGGCTCTGCACAAAGTGTCCCGCCACCTGCCCCCTGCTAAGCAGCCTGCATGTCCCCAGTCAGTGGGTTCACTTACAGCACATGGCAGCAGTTGTACTGAGCCAGCGGCAGGATCTTGGGCTTGTTCTGTGTGGGTATGTTGAAGGCCAGAGCTTTCTCACACAGGGGGAACTGGAAGAGTCTCTCACGCAGCTTCAGGCTGTGTCGTTTCCCCTGCTCCACCCTCGGAGCAGCCTCTTCCCGGGGTGGAGATCTGTCCGTTAAGAGGTCCTCTCTCCCTCCCTCCTCTGTTCTCTCCTGTTTCTGCGCCTCCTTGTCACTCAGGATGAGTCTTGGAGAGGAGGCGGGGCTGGAAGGATCAGAGGGATCAGAGGGATCAGGGAGGAGAGGAGGAGCCTTGTTGTTGTTGGGTTCTGTCTCCTCGTCGTTTCCTTCCTCCAGGCTCGGGGACTCCGGCTGCCCCCGACAGCACGGTACCACCAAACCAGGCAGAGAGGACGGTGGGAGGGCAGGGGTCGGCCTGAGAGGCCTGTCTCCATGTCCGACAGGCTGGTCTGAAATCACACACCCACTGTCTTCCTCCTCTATCTCCATATTTTCCACCTTTTCCTCCTCCACTATCTCCATTAAGCTTCCTAATCCTTCTTTTTGGTTATCTGAACCTTTAAGTATCTCCTCAACGTCTTTTTCTGCCTCTGCTTCTTGCAAAGATTCTAAACCTTCACCCTCTTTTGCCAAACTCCCCTCCTCCTCCTCCTCCTCCTCCTCCTCCTCACATATCTGCTGTAGTGCAGGGATGTTCTTAGGGACTGGTGGCTCTTCAGCGGGAGGAGGTCTGAGGGTGAAGCTGAGGCTGGGTTGCCAGTGGCCAGGGAAGGTCTGAGGTTGAGGTGGGGGTCTGGCAGCAAGCAGATCCCCACACTCAGGTGCTCCTGAGCGGGGAGAGCCTGGAGAGAGGGCCCCTGAGAGCCAGTGTGGCGGGGCCTCTGGGCTCAGTAGGGCGTCATCCAGCCCCTGCAGCCAGGGATGAGCCTGGATCTCCTGCAGCGAGGCGCGCAGAGACGGGGCTTTCTGCAGCATCCTCGAGATCAGGCTGAAACACACAGAGCGTTATTGTTTCACAGAGATATGAAAAGCTTGCATTTGACACAGACAATAACCTGATTATATCTGATCTAGGTCATCTCCCCACATCTTACTAAAATAGCTTGAGCACTGTATTAAAGTCCAGAAGGTTGTTCTGTTCTATTCTGCTCCTTCTCAATATTTAAACAGCATCATGTGACTGAGTCCAGTGTTTCCCCTACCATTGTCTTGGCGGGGCGCTGCGCCCTGCCAACGGAGCCCCGCGCCCTGCCTGAAATTCAAGGTGTTTTTTGTTGTTGTTTTTTTTATTTAATTTTTTTTTTTTTATTATTTAAAACAATTTATATATGTATATATAGCACCAAATTGCAACTGAAGTAATCTATCTACGGTCACGTTTCACATTGAACATGTGCTATTTTATTAAATAAACTAAACGCCTATGTTATTTATCCAATGTGCATGTTTCAGTGTCCACTGCCTTGCGTATTCACATTCTCCCTCCGCTCTGTNCATGACACTTAAAGTAGATCGACAACAAACAATATAATATTATCGAGGGTTGACTTATCGGTATGTTTAATAACTCAGTTTCACAAACGTTACTTTATCATCATCTGCTTTCTATACGTACTACTATACCTCTAATACAGGGGTGTCAAACTCAAGGCCCGGGGGCCAAATCCGGCCCGCGACTTCATTTAATGTGGCTCGCCAAGAGCTTTGCAAAAAATATAATAAGTTTATTATACGGTTACATGCCACTTTACAGAGGCCTGTCCCACAATGCATCTCGTTTTGTGACATACGCACTGAAGAGACTTGCAATTATTTGTCCTGGACTTCTGCTTTCAAACTTAGTTAGTTATTACCCAATCTGATAATAACCCAATTCAGAGGCAATAATGTAATATAGTACATTATTTTATATATATGTATATTTATATAGTTACAACCGGCCCTTTGAGTGCAACCATAATGCTAATGTGGCCCGCGATGAAATTGAGTTTGACACCTCTGCCTTAAAGCTTGAGTAAATCATGTTTTAATACTAAAAATGTATCAAATGAATGTACAATTTGAGTTTGCTAGAAAAACACTGACAATTATAACCTCACTCTATCTGCAGCTCAAAATAATGTTTAAGTCTCTCAGTGTTTCCCCTACCATTGTCTTGGCGGGGAACTGCGCCCTGCCAACGGAGCCCCGCGCCCTGCCTGAAATTCAAGGTGTTTTAAAAAAAAAAATTGTTTTATTATTTAAAAATATATATATATATATATAGCACCAAATTGCAACTGAAGTAATCTATCTACGGTCACGTTTCACATTGAACATGTGCTATTTTATTAAATAAACTAAACGCCTATGTTATTTATCCAATGTGCATGTTTCAGTGTCCACTGCCTTGCGTATTCACATTCTCCCTCCGCTCTGTTTCTGAAGGGCGGGGCTCCGATGATTTAAATGTATCAATGAAAGGAAGAAGTATAGGCTACATGATAAGAAGGGAATACAGTTTGAATTAAAGTAATAAAGTACAGTGTAACACTGTACTTTATTACTTTTTAATGTACAAATACTTTGTTACTGTACGATATCAATAACAATAATCCACAGCTTCTCTCTCTGCTCCAGAGGATAAAAAAAATGTGGGTGCCCGAGCAGCACCCTGAAAAAAAAAATACGATATCAATAACAATAATAATAATAATAATACGATAATAATACGATAATAATACGATAATAATACGATATCGTATCGTAATAATATCGTAATAATAATCAATGATATTGTAATGATATCGTAATGATATCGTAATAATACGATATCAATTATTAATAATAATAATAATACGATATCAATAACAATAATCCACAGCTCCTCTCTCTGCTCCAGAGGATACAAAAAATTTGGGTACCCGAGTAGCACCCTGCCAAGGCAGTAAACCTAGGGGAAACACTGGAGTCATATGACAAGTGCTGGTTCAGACGTTCCAGGATGTGTTTTATCGAACACACCACTTTATTAGGGGATTTTCTGTTGCCTTCTAGAGAACAGGAAATCAGTGTGAATTCATGTTTTTGGTTCAGTGTGTTTGTTTTTCAGCAGGAATAGGGATAAACGACGAGCCCTGTTATAATAACACTTAATAGAGTGGTGCAGGAACGAGTCTTAAAACCCGGAAGTGAGTTAGCATTTTACCGCTTCCGGTTCTCTCGTCTCAGAGTCAACGGTTTTTTGAACATGTTTTTTTAAATCAGCTCGAAATAAGGTCTGTGGTTTACACAAACTTAAGAGACGGATCACGTTATGTTCTACGACATTAAATACATCAGCAGTGACCCCACTGGTGACTTTTGAAGAGTTGACGTGTCTGAAAAACGATGGTTGTTACCAAGTGGCTGAATAGGACTATAGAAGTTGTGGAGGACGTTGTACATCATTACTCTGAACACGTAAACACTCCCGCTAAGTTTGTTTGCCCTGTTCTGCTTGAAAGCAAGTACCTGCCTCCTGCAAACTGTTAAAACAAACGCTTCAACTTGTACCATTTAGAATCTGTATGTTTGAATATCGATCTTAAGTTGGAGTGACGTTGAAGTGGTGCGACCCTGCAGTAGTTTGTTTATAGCATAACCAGGGTTTCCGTTAGCCGGTAATTACCGTTTTTAGCTGGTAAAATCTAACAAAAACCGGTAAATTCGAAACCTGCCGGTCAAAATGTCCGATGCTCCGATCGATTGGCCGCCATTATCGGCCGATATTCACTCTTAATAGTTTGATCTGTGCTCTCTATAAAGGCCGATCAGGAGAGCTGGATCTGATCGATATGGACATAACCGCGAGTGAAGTGTAACCGGACGCGAGAGAGATCGGATCAGCTGCTGCATGATCACCTCAAGCCCGCCCACTGTTTAGCGCGCTGCCATGAGAAACTGACGGGCTGGTCTAGGAGAGAGAGGGAGGGAGGGAGGAAAAAGAGAGGATCCGTTTCTCCCGTGTTATTATTTAAAGTTAATGTAAACTTTTTGAAGAATGGTACTTCATCTACTACAAGTAGTTTCTTTGAATGTAATAATTGTGTTGTTTGTTGTTTGTGGAATCATTTATTGAAAAATGAATCTGAATTTTTCGATCTGTTACGATTTTAAACTGAAGCAATATAAAAATGACTCCCATTAACTGAGTTTTAACATCAGCATATCAGGTCCTAGTCCGTTAATTACCTGCTAACGGAAACTCTGCTACACAATTCTTATTATTATTATTGAAACATGACCGGTAAGTTTCAAATTTGTCTGGTAAAATAAATTCTGTCCGGACATTTGACCGGCGAGAGAAAAAAATCCTAGCGGAAACCCTTAGCATAACGTTAGCATTTTTCTTCTGGCGATTAGATTTATGATTCGAAAATTATAAAAGTAGGGTAGACATGTGGATATTATCCGGCTGAACAAAACATGCATTTATCAAACAGGTTTGTTTTCCACAGATCTAATTTCGAGCTATTTTCCAAAATCCTATGGAGAAATCTCATTGCTTTTTGTCAATGGAACCCGTGCGCAGCTTACATCCGGGTTGGCCTACAAAGATACGTCATCACTGCACTACTCTATAGCATGAATGTATAAAGAGTGTGCACATGAGTTTTCCTTAAGCCCCGCCTCCAATCTCCCACTCTCGACTCGGTCAAATGAACGCAGTGAAAATAACTGTAGCTCCTGCTTTAGGCGCATTTAACAACTTTGATAAAGTATTCGTACTGGGTAGTCTATTAAGCAAAAAATAAATAAATGGCATACTGATTTACAGTGTGTTTTGGATATTACACACTCACACACAATACTTGTTAGTATGATTATTTAATTTGTTTATGTGGAAATTCCCTGCTGCATCATTACATTGATACTTAACTATGGATGTCTGCACTGCTCCCTAGGTTTAATGCTAGACCTTTATTAATACCACATGATGTGATTTGATAAGGTTACACCTTCAAGAATGATCAATTATTCTGAGAAATTCTCAATAACAATAAGTCCTCATGATTATTCATTAAATGAATGCAACCGGATTAGCATCAGTAAAGAGGGAGGCATTAGCCTTTTTAATATGATTAATTCATAACTACATTAGTCACAGTGCTTGCTATAGGTCAGATGATGCTGACTGAACAGAAACAAGAACAGGAACTTATGTCGAAACACATTTTATGACTAACATCAGAATTCAACAAATATGAAGGACTTTGTGCATTAAATTCAAGAATTTGTAATACATTCTAAGATTACTTTTTGAAGAGGCCCTATTTTGCTTTTAGGGTTTTCGCTTTCCCGGTGTGTTATATCAGTTATGTAAATGGTCTGCAAAGTCTAAAATCCCTGTGTTCCCTCCAGAGGGAGTTTCTCTCCCGCACACTCCCCCCCTCTGCCTGAAATGCCTTCATTGGACTCCTTTGTTTACTTGCGTAACATAATGACATCACTATGTTACACTCTCGCCTCTATTGGCTCCAACACATTTGTTCATCATTCACTCTCCAACTGTATTTTATGTTTATCTGTAAGCTGAGGACAGAGTGTTTGTTTGGTTGGAGGTGTTAGGAGTGAAAGTGAAGTGAGAAAACCCACGAGTAAATGTGAAGCAAGAGTCTTTGTGCATCTTACCGGACTGGAATATGGTCTTAAGGAGACAGATGTTCGAACTATTTCATTAGAAAACACTCTAACACTGTTTAAAGCCACAAAACAAAGTGTTCAGTGTTTTAGCTGGAGCTGAATTGGCAGCAGGGTGAAGAAGTGTCTGATATAACTAGGACACTAGCATTATCCAGTGAAACGCACACTAATTAGATAATTTCACGGTCAGCAGCTTTTAGACAGGCTGTGGAACAGCAGAAAAATCTCTGGGAGCAGAATAAGCCTTTGTATAAAGAATCAATTCACACAGAAGGAAATAAACCCATAAAGATAATATCATCTTTGTTTTTTTTTTACACATAATCAGTTTGTTCTGAAGCTGTGATCAGAGCTTAATCTTATCAAGCGTTGCCATGTTCTGATCCTGGTGTCATTTATCAGTACTCACTCTCTGCAGTCGTCTGAAACGTGTTTGGGGAAGCGGTAGCGGCAGTCCAGAATCATGACCAGAGTCTCGCTGTCGTTGGTTTCCTGGAAAGGAGGGACTCCACACACCAACATGTACAGGATCACCCCGAGAGACCAGATATCTGGAACACACAGAAAAGCACACAAATCCGCCATAAATAGCAAGTCATGTCAGACTCTAAAAAGCCTACTGCTATGAGATTATAATAAGATTTCCAGGGGACTCATAAGAGATATTTAAAAATAAACCTCCCTTTTGAAATTGACTTGAAACCCCCTTAAAGTTATTTTCGACTGCATTGAACCGATTTTGTCCTACAAATATACATAAAAGGATCAACTCTAGATCACAGTATAAAAAAAGCAGTATTTATTGATAATATAGTGGTGCAGTGATGACGTATGTTTGTAGGCTGACCCAGGAGTTAGCATTGGAAAGGGCTCCCTCGACAACAATAAATGGGATTTTCCCATTAGATTTTGGAATATTGCAAAAAAAAGGTCTGTGGCAAACGCCTGTTATGGTACTTACACATATATTTACACCACTTTTATGACATAATGCAATTGTCAGAGGTAAAGTTAACGTAAGCCTATCACCACCGCTAAGCTAAAGGTGGCTAATGTTTTGCGTGATGACATTTACTATACTTTTTGAGTTACTTGTTAGCAACCGCTGTTTTTATGACACGCAGAAGCTTCGGACATACACCAGTGGGGTATTTATTGACATAGTTTATGACCTAGAACAAAATGTTTAAATCTCTTAAGCTTGTGTAAACCACAGATCTTTTTTCAGGCACCTAACACCGACACCACGTCAAAAAAAACCTTTGAGAGGAGGGAACTGGAAGTGCTAAAATGCTAACTCACTTCTGGGTTTAAGGACTCATTTCTGCACAACTACATTTCCTCTCGCCTCCTCCATATCCTAGAGAGGTCAGAGGTGAGCATCAGAGCAGTGTTCCTGCCAAGTGCTATATTATGTTAATCCTCAGATAAGTGAAAAAATATAAAAGCTGCTGGATGTTTTATGTGTCTAAAGGAAGGGGCCTAAGCTGCAGACGGATGGGCTTGGTGTTCTGGACCCATGACTCAAACACACACGCGCACACACACACACACACACACACACACACACACACACACACACACACACACCGAGACGCAGTAGCAGGCTCT
>NW_011333337.1:0-6520 GCF_000735185.1 Notothenia coriiceps | reverse complement strand
TAGATTATACATTTTACTGATACCAACTATATAATATTTACCTTGTTTATTAAAAAAAAATTTAAAAAAATTTCAAATATATATTTTTTATTTGTAATTTGAGAAGAGAGGGGGCGGCGCCCCTAGTGCCCCTATGGGCCGGCCTCCACTGCACACAGATTCTAAATGGTACGAGTTGAAGCGTTTGTTTGAACAGTCTGCAGGAGGCAGGTACTTGCTTTCAAGCAGAACAGAAACTAACTTAGAGGAGTGTTTACGTGTTCGGCGTAATAACGTACAACGGCCTCCACGACTTCTGTAGTCCTATTCAGCCACTTGTTAACAACCATCGTTTTTCAGACACGTCCACTCTTCAGAAATCACCAGTGGGGTCACTGCTGATGGATTTAATGTCGTAGAACAAAACGTGATCCGTATCTTCAATGTGTCTCAATCACAGATCCCATTGGCTCTGAGACGAGGGAACAGGAAGTGGTAACATGCTAACTCACTTACGGGTTTTAGGACTTGTCACTGCACCGCTAATATATGATAAGATAATATAAATAAATAAAAGATTGTCCCTCCAATTGAAAGTTTCTCTTTTTGTTATCAGGAAGCCATAATGGTGAAGCTTAAAGAGGAGCTCTGGAGGACTCTGCTGGATTTAAAAGAAGTCGAGTTTAAGCGTTTCAAGTGGTTCCTGGAGCAGGGGAATCTTCTGGAAGGTTGTTCCGGGATCCCAGTTTCTCGGTTGGAAATGGCGGAGAGGGAGGACACGGTGGATCTGATGGTGCAGAACTATCAGGATGATGGAGCTCGGGAGTTAACCAAGAAGATTCTAGAAAAGATCGGCCGAAACGATCTGGTTTTGGTTTTGGTAGGCAAAGGTACGTTTAGTAAAAATATTGGAAAAAGTGTCAAATGCAGCATCAAGTATTATTACTAATGGAATTTCACTTATGCTCAACTCAGTACATGTTTACATCCAACTGCAATTTATATTCTACCTCATACCGTTTCTATAGAACACATATTTATTTCTAGTTTTGTAATGATCAACTTACTTATTGTTCTTGTATTTTCATGGTAATTGTTTTGTCTGTTTTCGCTGTAGTGACAATAAAGGAATCTAATCTAATCGTTTTATTAAGATTAGATTTACGTCCTGAGGCAATCCTAAGCATCTGAACCTTTTAATACATTGTTTCAGATCAAGTCCGTTCTTCAATTAACTTTCAACGTTTTATCAACTCTGCCGATGAGAAGGAGATTAGAAATAAAAGCAGTGTTCATAAAGTGCAACAAGCAGCGTCACATTTCAGAAGTCAATAACTGTTAATCCACCGTTCAAATGACAAGCTGTGGGGGCCATCGAGTAAATCAGCGCTTGCTAATCAACATTTTATTCAAATTTCAAAGGTTATTGTCAAAGAAGCTACAGTGTAGAAATGGCAATGAAATTCTTCTGACCTGAGCTCCTCCAACGACGCAGCGTATATAATAAAATACAAAAATACAAATAAATAAATAGTGCAAGAAGTCTATATACATGTAAATAGATTATGATATGCACAAGAACAGAATATGAATTTAAATAATGTAAATTAAGACACAATTAAATACGGTTTATTGAGCAACGGTGCATAACGGTTTTAAACTTCAAATGAACCTCATCTCACGTGCTAGAAGGTTTCCAGAGAGCGTAGGCATATAGAAGTTTTGATTTGGACATCAAGTAAACAATACTCATGACTAGGGATGTCCCGATCACCTTTTTTTGCTCCCGATCCGATTCCGATCATTTGATTTTGACAATTTGCCGATACCGATTTTTCCCGATCCGATCTTTATGCAATGCATTAAGAGAAAAACAAGCATTCAAGTTGTCCCTTAAGGTTATTTTTTTATTTAAATTGGATATTCTATCCAACATGGATATAGCTTCTTTCTTTCACAGCAGCATTGGATCAGTTCAGTTGTGCAGCATTGGATCAAAACAAAATAAAGCTTTCAGTACTCGTTAGCTTACTGCTACAATTAGACACTGCGCCCTGCCCACTCTGTTGCCAGATTTGAGAGAAATAAGCAACTATGAAAACAAGCCCCAAAGAAGCAACACATACATGATGTTCTGTCATTTGAAACCAAAACTAAGGCCTCAGGATGACTTTAAGACTTGAACATGGTCATTTTTGTTTTGTAACATTGAATACAAAATTTAAAAAAAAGTATTTATAAAAAAAAAAAATAAGAATCCCCGATTGTTTTTCTTCCGATCTTTTGAAATTCACGTGATCGGCTCGGGACATCTCTACTCTTGACTGACCAAATGTGTTTCTGTTTCGTTTCAGACCTCAAGAACCATAAGAAGGAACAGCTGGCGGAGACAAACGCTGAAATCAAACAGGGGATCCAGGAGAGACAGAAGAGGATCGATGAAATCAGACGATCGGCGGAGATCAGCAGGAAGTCAGCTGACAGACATATCGCAGACAGTAGGCAGGTCTTTGAGGTTTTACAGAAGTCTGTGGAGAGAAGTCTAGCTGATCTCATCGAGGAAATTAAAAAAAAGCAGGAAACGTCAAGAAAACAGACGGAAGGATTCATCCGAGACCTTGAGAAAGAAATCTCTGAGCTGACAAAAAGAAGTGATAAGGTGGAGCAGCTCTCATGCAGCGAAGACATCCTGCAAACCGACCAATCACTGCACGCCATCCCCTTCACCACGAACTGGACGGAGATCAGTTTCACTCCACCAACATATGGAGGAAGTGTGGGGAAAGCTGTCAATCTGCTTGATGAAATATTCAAGAAAGAGAAGGAGAAATTGATTGCGAAGGCCAAGTTGAAAAGGGTCCAGGAGTCTGAACAGGATGTGACTCTAGATCCTGAAACAGCGAATGCCTACCTCGTTCTGTCTGACGATAGGAAAAGAGTCTACTGTGGTTATGAAGAACAAAGCCTTCCAGACAACCCAGAGAGATGTGATCCAGGTATCAACGTTTTAGGAAAGCAGAGTTTCTCTTCAGGAAGATTTTACTACGAGGTTCTGGTTAAAGGGAAGTCTTCGTGGGATTTAGGCGTCGTCAAAGGGTCGATCGCCAGGAAGGAGAAGATCAATGCGAAACCTCAAAATGGCTACTGGACAATATGTTTAAGGGAAGGAAATAAGTACCAAGCCTCTGCCGTAAATCTCAACGTTAAACGCCAGCCGGAGAGGGTGGGCGTATTCGTTGACCATGAGAAGGGTTCGGTCTACTTTTATGACGTAGATTCTGCAGACGTGATCCATAACTTCACTGACTGTGCCTTCACGGAGAAACTCTACCCTTTCTTTAGTCCCGGACTTCATTACGATGGCAAAAACTCGGCACCTCTAATAATCTCGCCTGTCGATTACAGTGATTAGATTTGATGCTTTCAAACAGGGCTGTCCAAACTTTTTCCACTGAGGGCCACATACAGAAGAACATACGAAGGGCTGGGCCCCTCAGTCGAGGTGAGGTAAATGTCCTCTTACGTTATGAGTTAGCAAAATCAATCAAATGTAGGTCAATTATTCTTTATACTTGAATATGCTTTAAGAAAAAAAAACAAAGCTTTCCATCAAGTTTTATTTATTTATTTTTCAGCTCATGTGTGGGCCGTACTCCATTTTACTTTTAGAATTAGATAAGGGCCGATTCAAAATGGTCCGCAGGCCGTAGTTTGGACGCCCCTGCTTTAAAGGTCCCCTGTTATCTTCCTCTTCATCAATATATCACAGGTCTCAGATATATACAGAGCCTGTCTCTGATTGGCTGAAACACCAAACAAATCATTGCAGCATTACCCATAATCCCCTCTGTTTCAGCCCTGTTTCCAAAGTGCTGATTCTCTGTCTGCTACTTTAGATGAAAATAAGGAGCCCCTCCCCACGCCCCTCTGAGAGAGATTTGGTTACAAAGATTTCAATTGAGCTCTAGGAGGAGATTCAGGTGATAGGGTGGGGGGTTACCTTGGTTGCTGATTGGCTAATGGTTACACAAGACAAAACATCGTTATGACATCACAAAGTGGCCAAAATCTGATCAGCTCATTTTCAGACAGGTTTTTATAGAAATGGATCAAAAAGAGAGAGAATCTTTGTTCCTGAAACTTTCAGAGTCTCTTTCCACAGAGGGGACACATGTTGATGTAGAAGAGACATGAAGAAGAGGGGACACATGTTGATGTAGAAGAGACATGAAGAAGAGGGGACACATGTTGATGTAGAAGAGACATGAAGAAGAGGGGACACATGTTGATGTAGAAGAGACATGGAGAAGAGGGGACACATGTTGATGNTTAGCGCTGTTGAAAGGAAGTTGTTGTTGCTATGGAAACAACGTGACGGAGATTAACGGAGAAAAAGTAATATCTACATATAAAGACGGAGAAAGTAAACGATAACGTTTATGGTTAAGTGTTAGCACCCCCCGAAGAGACACAAGCTCTTACGTTTGTATTGGAGTTTTCAATAAATTCAATGAGGCAGCGCAGCTGCCAAAAAAAACGAATATCAATAACAAAATTGAAACCCGAACAGTACTCCAACGAACGAATATTCGGTACAGCCCTAGAACACAATGGTGCTCTCGGAGGAGATTCAGGTGATAAGGTGGGGGGGGGGTTACCTTGGTTGCTGATTGGCTAATGGTTACACAATACAACACATCGTTATGACATCATCAAGTGGCCAAAATCTGATCAGCTCATTTTCAGACTTTGCATAATAGGTGACCTTTAAAAAACCGAGGTTAACGGCTGCACACTATACACTCGTGGTTTTCTATTGGTGAATGACGCATGAAGTGTTTACGTTATAGCTAGAGGGGTCAAAGACCATCGCAAAAACCATAGCTATAGTGGTAATTCATCATAGAGATAAAACAAACACACGTGTGGTGTTGTAATATAGAGATGTATCACAAACCGGTGAGAGAAATCAGAGGGGTTTCTTACTCTATTATAACATATCAGCTTAGTGAGTTATTGGCATGAAGCCTGACGATTTTCCGACACTTAGCTAAAGCATCGACAAAGCTGCTGTGATCAATCTCTGTATAATATGTGCTACAAATTAGCAGGTATGGAAGTATTCTTGGTGTGTTATCATATTGTGAGCACTATCTGTTCCTACAGTGGTCTCCGCTATCTCCCACTCATGTGCAACTTCAGGAAATTGGTGCATGCTTGAGCAAAGTACCTTTCCTCTGTTTTCACCAAAACAACGAGTGAAGTTGTTGGTTTATATCGAGCTATATCTGCAGTCAGTGCTAGACATATAGCCTGCTTTAATTGCTTTTTCACAGCCATGCAATTCATGGGTAAAATCCCACTAAAGTTATGGAAAGAAGTCTGGGTCGAACTTGGTGATGGGATTAATTAGCGTTGCCGTTTCTATATGAATCATGAGGATAAATGTGTGAATGTTCAGCCTTAGTTCTAACATATGGATACGTTAATGTTGTTATTGAGATACTACAATGTAGCAGGACTCTGAGTGATAGAAGTACAACAGATTGGAAATCACAGCCCTCAGAGATCAGTGCTAAACATGATGTGACGATCGGGAGAGAAAAGGTGCTTAACAGCCTTCACAGATGGTGCGTTTAGGGACCGGCAGACAACTGACAAACGATGATTTCTGCTTTAGTCGGACAATTACCGCTAACGAGTAAAAACCACATGAACAGAAGATGTTATTGGTTTGTGTAACATGGCAAAACAGACGACGGTTTACAACTGAGTGAGTTGAAAAAGACAAAAAACCTGTCACATATTTTACAAGATGTGATAAAATAATCAGAAAATGTAGTAATGAATAATAATATGAGATGGAGAACATCCTGTCACTGATTCTGTTCCAGTAGAACATGCAGTCTCAGTCCTTCAAACACATTACATATTGTCCTATGTTCAGCCTTCACATGCTAGAAACACAATAAGAACTAGAATTAAATAACAGGTCGGGCTCTCTTTGTCGAAAAGTAATGGTTATGAAAAGTCTAGGGATACAAGTAGTGATTATGTTATGAAATGTTAAGTGATGTCAAATGTCCTATTTTTTTTTACGAAAACAGCTCAAACCAAAATATATTCAGTATTCTATGAAATAAATCAGAGAAAGGTGGGAAGTCCTCACAAATGATAGGCTGGAAGAAGATAATAATTGGCATTTTGGATAGACCAAATGACTCAAATGATGAATCCATTATCAAAGTATATGATTTATTATTGTATAGATGGGTTCATCTTTGCAGGGGAACGAAGAATAATTCCACCTGCAGTTTAATCCCCGAAGAGTCAAAGTCACCTCAACCCTGATTGAAGAGATTACATCTGTGTACGTGATGGCAGCAGCATGTGTGTGTGTGTGTGTGTGTGTGTGTGTGTGTGTGTGTGTGTGTGTGTGTGTGTGTGTGTGTGTGTGTGTGTGTGTGTGTGTGTGTGTGTGTGTGTGTGTTACCTGCAGGGCATCATAATACATCTTCTTTGCTTCGTCGTCAGTCTTGTC
>NW_011333336.1:0-2720 GCF_000735185.1 Notothenia coriiceps | reverse complement strand
AACACACACTGGAACCTCTCCTGCAGGTTAGACTTAAGTTCACGCTGACACACTGCAGCAATTAGTCCTGAATGAACACACAACAAATCAGATCAATGAGTCAAATACATCCTTAAAGAATGAAGATCTGAATATACTTTGCTCCATCTCTTGAGACATTAGTAGGGATGTAACGGTTCACAAACATTTCAGTTCGGTATGTACCTCGGTTTTTAGGTCACGGTTCGGCACGTTTTCGGTGCAGCAGAAAAAATGATCACAAAACAAGAAATATTTTTTGGGGGGTTTTAATTATTATTAAACCGTGAATAATGTATTCACTCAAATACAAAATAGAATAGAATAAACATTAAGGTTCAGCTTTTCGATAAACTGAAATAATCTGTACTTTAACTGTCTGTACCAGTTTGACATTAGGACTTGCTTGTCATTGTATTTTCATGTTTTTTTAAAGAAAGATGAACTTGTCCACATTGCTTGCTGAAAGGGCAGATCTGCTGGCACTAACAATGTCTCCTGCTGTGGAGAACACCCTCTCTAGGGACAGAGGTAGCAGATACAGCCAGGTAGCGCTTTGCTAACATGGCAACATAAGGATATTTGGCGTTTGTAATAGCTTTGGCTCGGTCTGAACATGTTGCGAGTGGTGGAGGCTTAAATGCTAGCGGGAGTTGGGTTTGCACTTCAGTCTTTTTTCTTTTGGTACCGGTGATATTCACGTTCGGGTAATGCCTTTTCAAATGAGTGTGCAAGTTTGATGTATTGCCAGCCGCGTAACCAATTTGATGTCATGCTCTCTTAACCAGATTTCTAGCTCAGGATGGAGCATCCTCAGGAACTGCTCCAGGATAATGGTCTCTGTTATTACTTCCAACGTTGATTTTTCTGGCTTGACCCATTTGACGAAGAGATCCTTCAGACGAACATGCAGCTCTTGTGGAGTCTCGCCAGACTCGATCTTCAGGGACCGGAATCGTCTTCTGTAAGTATCAGGTGTGATTTCATACTTTGTGAAAATTGTTGCTTTAACTTTTTCATAATTGTCAGAGTCTTTCATGTCCATCATCACATAGGCACTACGAGCTTTACCGGTGAGCAAGGGAACAAGGCGCACCGCCCATCCATCTCTTGGCCAGCGGCAGACATGTGCTATTCTCTCAAACGTTGTCAGGAACTGTTCGATGTCATCCTCTGGCGACAACGGCATCAATTTGGGTTCCCTCTGTTGTTGGAGACTGTGTCTCCTAGGGTTGAACATCTCATCGTCACCACCAGCAGGACCCTCATGATCACCGTCATGATACTCACTTCTTCCGTGTAACTGGCTCTCGTCCTGAGTATCACCTTCTTGTCTCCGTTCTTCTGTTACCATGGATACCTGTTGCTGTATCTGAGTAAACTGCTGCTGCATGCTTCTCCAACGGCACTCCTGTATTAAGGACGCCTTCTCTGCTTGTTCATCTTTGACTGCTTGAACACGAACTAGTGTTGTCACCAACCCTGCTAGCTCCTCCAGCTTCCATTCGGTTTTGGACTCAGCTGTACTGCCTGGCTCAACTGATGAGGCGGCTCCTCCCTCTTGGTCCTCCTTACCATCCTTCTTTCCACCTCTCGGCATCCTTCCACTGTAGTGTGGGGCCCAGCTTCTGACACCATTTGTGAGACAGCGACCGTTTAGAGGCTGGATTTCCAGGGAAAGAATCGACCACGAGAGGAGGTAGAGTTGCAAACCATGGTGACTTGTATTTAGCAAACACCACAAGAGAACAGACAGCTAGCATGTAGGTGTTCATCCCTCTCTGTACAGGTTCACCACTCTGTCTCTGACTGAAGACTGGCTCATTCATAGAGGTTCTTCAGATGACTTGATTGGGAGAAACCATTCACAGGCACACTTAATAAATTCACGCGTCATTATAATTATTATAAAGACGATCCATAATATCATTTACATAGCATTATAGTTGTTTATAGCCATCTGTTAAATAGAACCCAAGAACAACATTATAACTGTCCGAATAAATATAACTACATTCCCAACTAAGACGGAAACCCCTGCGCCTATCACGCCACTTGGTTCGTCCTGGAACCTTCTTTGTCAGTGTTTGTTTCCCCCAAGGACCTTTTGGCCGAACACACTGTAGCGGACACCGGACGAGACAGCATGGGTAAGTGATAGATTTAAACTTTGCTCAGTGTTCCCTTATACAATTAATGCAACTTAACGTCATGATATATACACGCTCAAACATATTATTTGCACACAATGATTAATCTCAACCACTGTCATTCTTCCACAATCATAAACACTTTCGGCGCTCTAGCTAACTCCCCTCTCTTTTCAGGTGGAGCCGAGGACCCGACCAGCGTCTGCCAGACGATATTCCAATTAATACGGTTTAATCATTTAATAAATACTACATCAATAACTAGTATAAATTATTAAAATGTTGCAAATATGCAATACCAAACTGTACTGTGCAAATCACGCTACTAAAGTGCTGAGTGACATTATTACTGTGCAAAAGGAAGTTATATAAAGTGCAAACTCACGTGTGCAATATTACAAGGGTCCAAAGCCGTCAGTCCATAGGAACGAAGTTACCTTCGTTATAGTCCCTCTTCAAATAAACGATTAAACGATTGTACGTAACTGCAAAACCAAAAAGTTCCCAAACCGGAGACTTCAATGATGCTGGAGGATTTTCGAGCTCAACTTT
>NW_011333335.1:0-4338 GCF_000735185.1 Notothenia coriiceps | reverse complement strand
CGCGTTTTCTGCTTGTTCACGTTATTGCGTAAATTACCGGTTTTGATTTGACATTTATATCCTTAAACTAAGGTGTCTCTTATTTATTGCTTCTAATGGCTGGTATTCAAAACATATAAAAAGATACATCCCTTTAACCCACTTTAGGTGCTCTACTGCACGTAAGCATCAGTTATTGCTAAGTGACCTTAGCGGTTTAGCTTCCGCTAAGGTTAAATTTTTGTCTGAGTAGTTGCTTACGCCTCGGTGCATTTACGTCAGAAGATAAAGGGCGTCTAATTATTCCTATGTGCAGTCATATTATTTGATGGCGGCCAGATGAGTCCTTAGGGTCCCTACGTTGCCCACTGCTCTGCTTTTTATATTTTTTTTTTTTATCTCCGAACATTGCAGGGTAGTTTTCGAATGTTGCCAGTTCGGACCTAGCAAAATTACATGGCGTGGTTTATCATTTGCTGTTACTTTCTTTTCATTGGATAAATTAGTACATAAATTTATTTTGCCCGTTAAACCTCTCCAGAAAGAACTTATAATGTATTTTATTTCATTACTTCAACCTGTTTAATGAACAAGATTGAGACAGACAAACCACAAAGTAACACCTAAGTAATACTCTTTCTGATTTACATAATAATTGACGAACCAATTGTTTATGATGACGTATGTTAAAACATAATCTCATCCCGCTCGTTCTTCGTCCTGTACGCCGTTAAATTAAGGTCTAGCGCCTCTTACTTCGGGGAGAAGTTGCCTCGGTACACGACTTGTGCTCCTAAGCCTTTTGTTAAATTTGTCTGCTGAGTTTATTCATTGTAGCGATCTTAGGGACTTGGGTTATACTTGTCATAACTTTCTGTATAACTTCTTGTCAAACTTTTTGTCAAACTTTCTTAACGGATCTACTATATGTCTTTACATAATGGTCCGTTGAACACTGCCGTCACCTACGAATCTCTCTCCCCCGCCGTTTTTACAATCCGCTATTGACTGGCACTGCATGTTCCTTACGGGGCATATGGCAGAGTAACACTCAGGCGCCTCCTGGTGGTTCGCGCTTAACTCCTGGTTTGTCGATCTCTGCGGTCGGTAACTTACTTCACTATTTTTTTTGCCCCAAACTTGGTTTGTCTCAGTGTTCCCATCAGGATTTTCTAATCGAACCCTAAGTACCGTCATCAATACAGAAGACGGTAGGAAATGGGCTTTTTTATTATAAACAAGTAGGCTTATGCTTCCCCTTTAGTGTTCGTACGTGTGTTAAATGGTAGTTCAACACTTAATTGTTATGAGTTGTTATTTCAGATTATGTGTGCAGTGGATGTACATGGTCTTTAGTTTGCTAGTTATTACGAAGATTACTTCAGGAAATTGCGTCCATAGAACGTTTTCATTGTTACCAAGGTGGTTCCTAGGGACGCTGCTATCGATATTATTTCTGTTATGTTGTGTAACTGTTTAATGGTGTTATCTTTATTGCTACCCCCTTCCCCGTCAATATATTGGTCCACAGCGCAAACGTATTAGTTTAGCAAAATCTGCATCTAAAGATACTGTAGCGACCCTGATAGGATGCTGAGGGTGTCACTCAGGTATCCCCCGTCTCTCTGCCAATCATAGCGCTGTACCGTGATGCTGGTTGAGGTGCGGGCCTGTGGTTGGGGGAGCAGACGGGGGAGGGCGGGAAGTTGTGACGTAGACAAGGATACATATATGGGTATGTGTGGGAGTTAGAGTCAGTGTGTGTGAGGTTGAACCCACAAGCTGTTCCTGAATCTGTGATCATATAAAAAGAAGAGTTATTAAAGCCTAATAACTTGAAGCCTGTTTCCGGCTCCATCTGTGAATGCTACAATACGTTATTTTCCCCTGTGCAATTCCAGTCTCACATCTCACATCACATCGTCATTAACAAATAGACCGAAAACATTTAAAAAAATAAAATAATACTTTATTCCGAGTGTGCTTGCTTTTCTCTTTGAAAGTCATCACATAACGGCTTTGTAATACACGGTTCGGCTGCATTAAATATTACATATCTGCCGTAGTTCTCCATTTAGAGCCCTGATGAGAAGACTTCTAGATAAACATGAGGAACTGCCGCCAACACTGAAAACGTGAGGTGGATCATAAATATATCAGCAATTAAACAACATCTTACATTTCTTTTCACACAATACGTCTCTTTGCAGGATCAACACTAATTCGGCTGACTTTTATATTTGATCCAATTGGTAGATAGGCTGTATTTACACCATAAAGGTGCACAGCTGATAGAAAGGGACACCTGGTGGTTAAAGCATGTTATTGAATTTCATTCTTTTTATTATTAGATATTAATAGGATCCCTATAAAGTATATTCATTACTCGTTATTCTCTACTAATAGTTAATTAAAGACTGTATATAATGACTATTTTGCACATCCCTTTCAAGATTTCAAGATTTTCTAAGGTTTATTGACATATCATATTCACAAACGGTGTAGTTATGCAATGAATGAAAAACTTGGGTCGCAGGTTCCTCAATAGTGCATTACAAAACATCTATCAATATTTGTGCATACCTCCAGCAATGTTAACTATGTTGAAGCACTTATTTTAACTGATATTATACATATGTATTATACTCTTATAAGATGTTGATATTTCATCTCCGGCCTTGTCAGGTATTGAACAATCAATAAATAGCATCAACGCCCTGTTGTTAATTGATAAGGCTGAAACATGCACTTGTCAAGGTTCAGAGGCAAATTTTGCAAATATGGCAGTAGCCATCGATCATCTTAAGATAAGATATACTTTATTGATCCCAAGTTGGAAACATTTGCGTTACATCAGCATTTGTAATAGTTGTAAATATGCAGTGGTGTTTATGTGTAAATCATTTAGTATAATCACACAAATTCTGTGTTTTATATTTAATAATTCTATTCTTTATTTATTGATTGTTCAATACCTGACAAGGCCGGAGATTAAATATCTATATACATCTTATAAGAGTATAATCATAGGCGGCGCGTGAGGCTCAGTTTTGGGAAGGCTAAATAACTTTTTTTTTACCTGACGCTGCCCGCCTCCGGCGTCTATAGAAAAAAGATCAACTCAGTGAAAGCGCCGCCTGCTGACCAATCAGAGCTCAGTGTGCGGAGTTTAAATCTATCAAGTCATATTACAGGATAGAGGAAATACAGTTTAAACTGCCGTATGCAGAGAAGACGCCGACGTGTCTCACTTATCATTCATATCACATCATCAATCAGATCATCGATCATATAATATCACATTATTTCCTTATCTGAGTCAGCTTCTCGAGCCGTATCGGCCGTACAACACTTACATTGTCACATATACTGTATGCAGAAGTATTATTTTAAGCAACACATTAAGTTGACAAATCACTCAAATGTAATTAAAGTCAGATTTTAAAAGCATTCGTTGTTTTTGACCGTTTTCTACGTGCTGGTAAGACGGGGCAGCGCGAGGTGCGTGCATCACCCGATGTGCCACAGTTCCCTACCTTGCTGGAGGAGCGTTCCCTACACTGCTGGAGGTACTGGTGCCGGTCCGGGGTGCATACATAAAATGATAGGCTAATTGATCACGGGTGGGCAGTGGCAAGCAAGTGTAGAACAAAACTGTGTTTCATCGTTGTGATGAACTCGATAGTGAGTGTATANGAACTTCGTTTTATTCTCGGTGGAAAATGCCTATTTTAAAGTTAGTTTGGCCATTAAAATGCGTTTTGATGTCATTTGATGCGAGACATGAGTTGTTATTTCAGAATAACAACTCATGTCTCGCATCAAATGACATCAAAACGCATTTTAATGGCCAAACTAACTTTAAAATAGGCATTTTCCACCGAGAATAAAACGAAGTTCGGCCATGTTTTAATGCCGTGCTTCCATGAGCGTCAAATCCCGCCGCAGATGGGAATACATTGCAATCAGTTGAAAGCTATTTGGGTCCCTTTATGAAGCTGAAGGAGCCGAGGAGCGTCACAACTGCACGCCACGGGACCCTGACCAAACGTCGCTCCTGGACGATTATGGAGTGAGAGTGTGTTGACCAATCACGTTCTTTGATTTGCGGGACCAGTGTTGCAGTCGGGAAGAAAAGCAATGTCGAGCGGCTGCTCACCGCTTCATGAGGAGTTTGACCGTGATTCAGCCCCAATGAACAGCCTAGTCGTGCCAGCCTATACAACACATGAATGGCAGAGCTTTACTCTGTGTGTGTTGCAACTTGCATATATTTATTGCACTTGATGCAGAACACACGCATGGCATAATTTCCATGTCCCCCCCACTTTACAAATATGTTTATTATTTTTTAACGCA
>NW_011333334.1:0-5576 GCF_000735185.1 Notothenia coriiceps | reverse complement strand
GTGTGTGTGTGTGTGTGTGTGTGTGTGTGTGTGTGTGTGTGTGTGTGTGTGTGTGTGTGTGTGTGTGTGTGTGTGTGTGTTGTGAGCGAACCGGAGGGATGAGCTTGTGATGACGGGCCTGTCCAGGAAGATTTTTAGCAATGCTTTGAAGCATCAATCTGAACTTGTTTGGCTGGTACTCTGTTTACATACTTGAACCAGATATTTGAAACGATTTGAAGAATTTTGCTTTGATGGAAACGTGGTACATCTGCACATGCATGTTGTTCCTCTACTCTTTTTTTTCCCAGCAGAGCTCAGCATGTGCTGCCGTGGTTACCAGCTCACCACATCAGGGCGGCCTGACCTATGGTGGGCAAATTAGTAGGTGGAGATGAGCCGACGGAGAGGGGGAACGGGTAGGAAGGATGAGCTGTTTGGCATCGTTAAGCCAAGTCGGCGTAACCCAGAGCCATCACAACCACAGGGAATTTAGTGAATGTGTTCTTTGATTATTGTAGCGGCTTTAGAGCTTTTATATGTTGTAATGGGAACCCATATGGAGATAAAAAAGGAACAGGGGCCTGGGAAATGGTGCTGGCACTCATTAAAGCTACGCCAATCAATATTTTATGTAAAAATGAATGTGTATAGTGGAAGGTGATTAACCCATTGACAATTATCACCTTATCTTTATTGAGCTTTTAAGCCTCTTCAAGCTAATTGTTTTAAATGTATGGCACATGATGCCCAGGACCAAACGGCAGACAGCTACTTAGTAGTCATTGAAAAAGCTTGGGCGTTCAGTAGCTTGAATGCAAATCTTTTTTTTCACAGCTTAAATGAAAGTGGATATTGGATTTAGCTGCGGATTTTCTAGATACACAACTCCAACTCAAAGATCTTGTTTTTTCGTGTTTCGTTAATTGTTTGCCAACACATTAAGATGTAATTGCGAGTTAAGACAACAGCTTGCTACTGCTGTGTCGGAGCTGGAACAAACGGAATTAAATTGGTGCTTTATTACAGCTTTCCAATCCGCACCCACACAGAAAGCTGGTCTTTTTCATTAAAGCCTGGAAGAAAAAAGTTTCCTCTCGGATATTGGCTTTCACCTCTGAGGCAGATTCACAATAATTTGAAGCAAAATATTCAGCTGATATGAAGCGTCTCACACTGCGATGTCAACCCAATCAATCTGAGAGTGATAGACTAGATAGGAGATGGAAGTGACACACATCAGATGAGTGAGGTGAGATTACAAAGGTTTTATTTCCTGATTTTAAGTGCTTATCTTTTCCAGAATGTGCTTTTATTTGTTTTTATTGGAAACGTTGTATCAAGTGATTGCAATAATGTACACACACATAGTCAAAATGGCAAAAATATGAACATTTTACTTCTAAGTAACTTCAACAATAACAACTGCTATAAATGAAAAAGAAATACTGCCCGTAACATAAATACAATTGGTCGTATACAGTAGGCCTGCTATTCTTTATTCCTCCATCCTTTTTGATATGAAAAAACCTGAATCACAGTCTTCTCTATTCAGTGTGGATGGTGAAGGACAGTCATTACAGGTCAACAGCCGCCCCCTGTAAACGTGACCAGCCAGGCGTCTCGTTCTGTCAGCGGTCTCACGCAGCGAGATGTGACGAAGGCTGAACACTGTTGCCTGACAGCGAGGTGGGACGCCAGTTGTGTCCATTCTCATCATGCAGCACTGCGCGACGCCGTGCGGTGCGGCTGAATGCAGCTGGTTTTGGGACGGTTCGGGCTGAACAGTTGCTGACATGCTGAGACGCAGCTGTTTCTCTGAAGCTATGCCTTTACAGCTCGACACCAGCGGCAAACTAGTGGCAGGAAGAAGGACAAAAGGCATGACTCATTCTCTCCCTACTCCTGTCTTTCTCTTTGCATTGTAGGATGGCTCATTTCCCCCCGATTTCCCCCGCTTATCACTTTTTATAGTGGTACACTCGCACAGCGAAATAAAGACGCAACTCCGACCCTCCAGGTAGTCTCAGGGGAGGTCCACGCCTAATTAACTGGCAGCCTTTTGACATCATCGTTCAAAGCTGAGGGCTGAGTTACCATTGTGTGTTTTGGCCCCACTGCTCTTTCCTCAAATCTTCACACTCGTCTTTTAACAATTTAACAACGGCAAATTGGGAAACAGTGGAATAGAGGTTGAATGCCACCTGGTTAGATCTGAGACTCCTACGATGTAGCGGCTTCCGGCTCGGTTTGGTTTAGGCCAGGTTTAGACGTGGTGTCAAGGTGGGTTTGTGGGATCATCCGTGTTTACCTTCAGGAGACCACCAGGCCTCTTTAGACAGTTTCATAGTAGTCACCAGCAGTGGAGGATCTTTGGTGGTCTGTGTTTACTTTTCCTTCACTGGAGGTTCTCTCTGACTCACAGCTCACACATTGGCCCCTGGCAGCAGGAAATGAAGTGAAAATGAAGATGTCTGTCCATCCAATTGTTGGCCTGAAAAGCAAGTTCAACACATCAGACTACATCACTTGTTTGGATTAAAACATGAGTCTTCCTCCTTTCTCATTGGGTATGAACTCACCTGGCTTGTTTGCGGGTTTGATGGGCAGATATTTATGTGCATAACATGAGATCGAGTTTCAATGGATCAAATCTTCAGACAAACTGACAAGCATATTTTCACTGTTCAGTTATAGGACTTATACACACATTGTTACCTCAATTTATTTAAGTAGAGCCGTTTTTTAAAAGTATTTCCAACTCAATCGATTATTAAGTTATTCCGAGTACCCATTTATAATCTGATTAACTCAATTAGTTCAGTACTACAAACACAATTTGCTTTCACCTTTTAAAAACTAAATGAAGTTGAACCAACTTCATTTTTATTGTATAGATGGAGTGATATTAAGTTGCATTTTGTTTAATTTAAGCTAATGTAATTTATTTATTTAAGTCCATACTACTCAAAAATGTCCATGCACATTGTTACCTTCATTTGTTTGAGTATTCAAAACTCATTTCTTTGAGTCAAACATAATATACACATTTAAGTTCCACTTTTTAACAGTTTATTTTAAAATGTTCTTTACACAGTGACCTTTTTATAACAAATGTTCTCATATGAAATAAAAGTAAATACAACAAATAAAATAAAGGCAAGAATCTGCTTCCACGTTTTTAACATCTCTTTTAGATAGTTTAGGTTGAGTGCGTATATTAGCTCCATCAGCATGGCACAGGCTCTGGGCGCATCCGATATTTGAAGGACTTCTGTTCCTTCAATCACTATTCTTGCATACGCACCCCTGGTCAAGACAGTCTTCTGCACCTCATTGCTAACTTCCACTTCACCATCCTGGAATAAGTAGATTAGAAAATACATTTCAGTGTTTTTGGTGCAATCAGATTTGAAAACATTGCATTGTGTTTCAGGTTAACATAAGTTACAGTATGATTTAAGCATCGTCTTTACTTTCTTACGTTTTTCTTGAAGAGATCCTCCTTTTCACAAAGACACACCACCAAGCACCGGATAGCAACCTCTTTTATTCTTTCCACGGAATCATCCTTAAAAGGAGAACATTTTAATGTTCAGAATGAAAAACAAAGGCTTGTTTGCAAAAACTGAACATGATTGTCAGTTGCTGTTCATATTTATTTTAATCAGTTTTTATCAAATGTAACATTAATTCTAACAAGAATATATACAGTATATGTATATGTATGTACAGATGTAGCGATTCATTTCAGACAGTTTGAAACGCGAGGGCCGTGATTGGTACGTGATCTGCCCTCGCTCAAGGGAAAACCTCCAGCTTGACTTGAGACCGCCCCCGTGATAGATAAATGTAATTATAATGAAGCCAGCTGCAATGGATCATTGATCCACCAGGGGGTGCAGTGGGGTTCCACACTGGAGCTCATGTGAAATAAAGTCAGATACAGTACGCTGGATGTACAGCGGAACTTTGTTAAGATCCATATGTCACGGATATCATACTACTGTGCTAAATAAGAGACATGTAATCATTTACAAAACATCACCATGTTGTTATTTAACAAAATAATTTTGTTATTCGAAAAAAACGAACGGGAGGAAATGCAGCCCGGCTCTCGATTTTTAATCCTAATTTAATCATCATCTTCACCACGATCATTTATGTTTATGTTCGCCGAATTGACATGAAATCACTGACACATATGAATATACTGTATTCAACTTCATTAAAACGTTATTAACGTGCCTAAACTCAGTAATTCACCAAAAATATGTATATTTTAATGGAGCTTCGTCGGTCGATCAGGATCCCAAAGTGTAGCGGAGGGATCCTCATCTGGATGAAGGGTGTTATTTTCCCCATAAGGAACAAGTCGCTGCAAATTATCCCGCTTATTACACGGCCACATTCTCAACAAAGTAACGACATGACTCCCAATATTAATTGAAATGCTTTTATGGATTTAGAAAATGTTTTTATTTATTTAGTATTGATTTAAATTGACATGCATCCGCTAAGAAAAATAGTCCGTTGTTACCGTTTTTTAAACAGTCTGAATGAAACGGCAGCTCTCAGCTGTGTATTTACACAACTAATGGCCCATCAACCACAGCTCTCTCCCCCCCTCCCCCCCTCCCCCCCTGATCTTTCTTCTCCAGCAGCTAAATTAACTGTAGGTTACTCTGAGTGACCATAGACTGTATGTGACAAGCTTACAGTTAGTGACGTAACAACACCATAAAAGCTGGTGGGTTGAAAGCAATACGGGAGGTAAAAATAACTAGAATAATTGTGATTTATTTATTGTGGCTTTTATGTTTTTAGGTATAAAATGTTATGTAATTCAGGCTTATAGTTCACCCTTCTCTAAAAGCCTTCAACAATGACAATATTCATTGTAATTGAATAAATCCTTCCAACACACATTGTAAAAAATAGCCTACTGTAAGTTAAGAAATCATTTCAATATGTACATCTTCTGATGTAACAACAATAACATTATAAATAGTAACATAGCTGAACATGGTATTGCACATTTAGCTTTGAGTGTTACTGACCTGAGATGTTTTTATTACATGAATTAAGGTGACTGAGGCTTTTTAACATACAGGGATGCAAACTCATCAGGTATGAAAAAGGTGACAAGGATCCGAGCCCCCGGCTCCCCCACCCCACGGAATACAGAGGATTTTAGCAGTCAGAACAACTAAAGCAGCAGTGTTAATAATAACAGAAACGCCAAAGAGTCACATCTAATAGAAATATATAAAAGCATTTATTTTAATTGTGTAGCAGTCAGTTTATAATTTTGGCAGCACTGTTGAGCATTTTGAAAATGTATTTTCTGCCTCTGTGCAAGGCTTAAGTCTTTTTATCTTTATAGCCACATGGTGTAAAGTAACTAAGTTCATAAACTCAACAAGTACTATACTTGGGCACAATTTTGAGATACTTGTACTTTATTTAAGTATTTCAATGTTTTGCTACTTTGTTCTTCTACTCCACTACAGTTCAGAGGTACATGGTGTACTTTGACTCCACTACATGTATTTAATACCTTTAGTTACTTCACAGATCTGGATCAATTAAGTGAA